>NW_027212865.1:0-300000 GCF_030788295.1 Drosophila virilis | reverse complement strand
AAATAACAAAACGCAGCAAGCACGGTCTTGATAACTTTTTATAAATATCTGCTCGGCACACTAGACCAAGAAAATAAAGAGGAATTAGAATCTAAAATTAATAACATAGCAGACAATAGCTACAAGCAAACGAACTAAATCGAGTATTAGAATCAGTCAAAACAGGCATAGAAACCATAAATTATTTAAATCAAGCTGACGAGGATAGCCAAAGGAAGCACTCCTCATATTTAACCTCAGGAATACACCGAATACACAGAAGACAGAGTTAGGCTAATAATGGCAGGTTCAATCCAATTAGGTGAAATAATAATCACAGTCACACTACTAGATTATACACAAACGATTTATGTAAGCAATAATGTAATCAAATTAGAACCACTGTCTTATATTCAAGCTAAAGAAATCGTAAAAGATCACACAAAAATTTACAATACCATTCAAATTATAATAGTTACAACACTTTGCATAATTATAAGTGCCATAATATTGTATATTATCTATAGGTTCAAAGCATTACCCACAAGAATAACTGTCAAATATAAGAAACAAAAAGAAGATCAATCGTTCCTATAGCAGATATGTGCTGTAGTATTCCGTATGTAAATACGATTTTGCAATAATGAAGGGAGCATCATGAAATCTTTAAATGCCGTGTTTAATCAAAACAAGAAGAATAAAATTCTGAAATCGGAGCCGTACGATTGGCAATGAAATACACTGAAATATAAAGAAAATCAAAGAGCGTATTAATTTCCCTAAAGCGTCTCAATTCAACAATTGCGCTCAGCTCAGCCCGCCAGCCAAAGAGGCCAGATGGGGCGTGCTTCAAGTGCTGGAGTATGGATCATCAGTATGCGCGGTGTCCTAAGCGCAATACTACAACAACAATTGCTGCAGTGCAAGGTAACGAGGACACGGGTGAGATGAATAGTAACGAGTTAGCAGCTGTTCAATTAATACAATTATGAGTTCCGTTTGGTGAAGTAAGAGGCACAAGTATTTTTGGTTTGTTCGATACGGGGGGTCCCGGCTTTATTCATAAGGCATTAAGGCATTAGTACCAAAAAATATAAAGCTAAAATCTGCAGTCAGTCAATACCATGGATTAGGAGGACGGCCTATCCCAACTCGGGGAAAGTTGAAATGCCGAATTAATTTTCTTATGAGAACCTATATAAGTTCACTTAATATTATATACGATAAGATATTACCTTTACCAATATTATTGGGAAGAGATACTTTAGAAATCATTGAAGAAAACTTAGTTCATAAGAAAATTATTAATGCTGAATATCATCTTTTGAGTAGATACAGGTGCAGACATTTCAATAGTTCATATCGTGGATTTACAATTCGCTATTCCTTGTGATGTCATAATAGGAATCGATTTTATTAAAAAATATAACTGTCAATTACACTTCAAGCAATCTAAAGATTGGTTTATAGTTATACCTAATATCTTAAAATTTTCAATCAATAACATTCAGTTCTGGCAACAACTCAATACTTCTGCCAGCAAGATCCCAAGTTATTAGAAAAATTCAACCAAATTCAAAAAAGGACAGTGTATTGATTCCAAATCAACAAATTAAATGTGGTATTTACATTGCAAGTACCATAGCAATAACTGAAAACGCTTTCATAAGAATACTTAATACAACAAATAAAGATCAAGTAGTCAGTGCAAAAACTTAAAGTATGAATCACTTTCGAACTACGAAGTAGTCAAAACTAATACAGAAGATAGGGAAAAGTCTGTATTATCTCAACTTTCAAAAAACTTTCCACCACAATTCAAGTCACAGCTTTCAAACTTATGAACCAAATATAAAGATATATTCGGATTGGAAAGAGAACCAATAAGCACAAATATTTATTATAAACAAAAACTGAGATTAAAAGACCAGTGTATACAAAAAACTACAGAAGCCCACACAGTCAGGTGAACGAAGCACACAGAAGCAAGTTGGAAAATTAATCACCGACGGGATTGTTGAACCATCCGTATCTGAATATAATAACCCATTATTACTTGTCCCTAAAAAACCATCTCCAGGTTCAGAAGAAAAGAAATGGCGATTGGTGACTGACTATCGTCAAATTAATAAAAAATTATTGTCCGATAAGTTTCCACTTCCTAGAATTGATGATATTTTAGATCAACTAGGTAGAGTAAAATACTTTTCATGCCTTGACTTAAGTCAGGTTTTCACCAAATTGAACTTGAAGAGAGTTCAAAAAATATAACGTCTTTTTCAACGAGCAATGGCTCATATCGCCATTGCGATTACCTCTTGGTTTAAAAATAGCGCCAAATTAATTTCAAAGAATGATGACTATTGCATTCTCTGGACTAGAACCTTCACAAGCATTCCTTTTTATGGATGACTTAATAGTTATAGGTTGTTCCGAAAAACACATGCTTTATAACTTAACAGATGTATTCGAGAAATGTAGGGAATACAATCTAAAGTTACATCCAGAAAAATGTTCATTTTTTACAAGAAATATGACGTCATTATGAATTACCCAGCGCTAGACGTTTCGTAGCATTTTGCAATTATTATAGACGTTTCATAAAAAATTTCGCCGAAAATTCACGGCACATAACAAGATTATGTAAAAAGAATGTGCCTTTTCAATGGACAGATGAATGCCAAAACGCATTCAAATATTTAAAAACAAAAAATAATGGAACCTACTTTGCTACAATATCCCGATTTTAGCAAAGAATTTTGTATAATTACTGATGCAAGGAAGCAAGCATGTGGAGCGGTTTTAACTCAAAACCATAACGGACTCCAACTTCCCATTGCATATGCATCAAGAGCTTTCACTAAGGGAGAAAGTAATAAGTGTACTACTGAGCAGGAGTTAGCTGCAATACACTGGGCAATCTTACATTTTCGACCATATATTTATGGAAAGCACTTTATAATCAAAACAGATCACAGACTATTAATATATCTATTTTCAATGATCAATCCAAGCTCTAAACTGACACGTATGAGGCTAGAATAAGAAGAGTATGACTTCACAGTTGAATATATAAAGGGAAAAGACAATCATGTAGCTGATGCGTTATCAGGAATAACCATACCAATAAAGAACTACAAAATATTATTGGAAATATAAAGAAAGTCACTACTAGATATAAAAATAGACAGAAAAGCCGCGGGGAAAGCAAAAAAAAAGTATTGCCCACACAATCTATAGAGCAAGCTTCTAAGCCCAAAGTATATGAAGTCATAAACAATTACGAAGTATGTAAGGTAACCTTGCATGTAAAAGATATGCTATGTTTATTTAAATAAGGTAGAAAAATTACTGCAAGATATGATGTTAGCGATTTATATACCAATGGAATTCTAGACTTAGGTCAATTTTTCCAAAGGCTTGAAAAGCAAACCGATATAAAAAAAATCAGCCAACTTAAAATGGCACCGTGGGAAAATATCTTTAAACATGTTTCAATAGATAATTTTAAACAAATGGGCAATAAAATATTGAATACATTAAGAGTAGCGCTACTCAACCCGGTGACCCTTGTAGAAAAACAAGATGAGAAAGAAGCTATACTGTCTATATTCCATGACGATCCAATGCAAGGAGGTCATACAGGCATTGCAAAAACCTTGGCCAAGGTCAAAAGACATTATTTTTGGAAAGGTATGACTCGAAATATAACTGATTACATACGAAAATGTCAGAAATGCCACAAAGCTAAAAAAAAATCTAAGCATAATAAGACCCCATTTATAATAACTGATACGCCTATTAATGTTTTCGACAGAGTGATAGTGGACACTATTGGTCCGCTACCAAAATCAGAAAATGGCAATGGATATGTAGTCACTCAATATGTGATTAAACTAAATATTTAGTTGCCATACCAGTTCCAAATAAGAACACGAACACACTCGCTAAAGCAATTTTTGAATCATTTATTCTGAAGAACGGTCCAATGAAGACGTTCATTACGGACATGGCAACAGAATATAAGAATTCAATTATAGATGATTTGTGCAAATACATAAAAATTAAAAATATAACATCTACGGCACACCACCCCAGACAGTTGGAACAACAGAATGAAGTCATAGAACTTTCAATGAATACACACGCATATATATATCGGTTAATAAAACGGACTGAGGACGTATGGCTTCAATATTTCGTTTACTGTTTCAACACCACCCACTCTATGGCATATACTTATTGTCCATACGAGCTAGTATTAGGTAAAACAAATAGCCTACCAAAACATTTTAATAGCAAAGATACTATAGAACCACTTTATAATATAGATGATTACGCTAGGGAAACGAAATATTAACTAGAAACAGCATATAAAAGAGCTGGGATAATGCTTGAACAGCACAAACATAGAAACAAACCTTTATATGACAAGAAACGAGAAAAGAGATAAAGAAACGAAACAGGTCATAAGCTAGATGTTAATTATATTGGACCATATAAGGTCACAGGTATAGAGAGATAATATCAGATAATAACGAGAAAGGAGGGCTATCTTCGGCACGCCAAAGATCTAATACCCTTGCAGACCCAACCTTTTCATAATGCTCATGGTGCTTTGCCCCCATCTAAGAAGTACCGGGAAAATAGTAAATGCCAAGTTTGGTCAGGATATCTTGATAAACAAAATGTTTTTTCATACGACTTAATTTTCAACCGATCGTTCCTATGGCAGCTATATGATATAGTGGTCCGATCTTAAAAGGATTTTGCACATATATGAGGAGTAAAGTAAAACTAATAAATGCCGAGTTTGGTCAAGATATCTTGAAAAACAAAATGTTTTTTCATACAAAAACTTAATTTTCGACCGATCGTTCCTATGGTAGCAATATGATATAGTGGTCCGATCTTAATAGGATTTTGCATATATATGAAAAGTAAAGTGAAACTAATAAATGCCGAGTTTGGTCAAGACATCTTGATAAACAAAATGTTTTTTCATACAAAAACTTAATTTTCGACCGTTCGTTCCTATGGCAGCTATATGATATAGTGGTCCGATCTTAATAGGATTTTGCATATATATGACGAGTAAGGTAAAACTAATAAGTGCGAGTTTGGTCAAGATATCTTGATAAAGAAAATGTTTTTTCATACAAAAACTTAATTTTCGACCGATCGTTTCTAATGCAGCTATATGATATAGTGGTCCGATCCAGCTGGTTTTCACATATGTGCTGCGTGCAACAGAAAGAGGGAGTTCTGCAAAGTTTCATTAAGATAGCTTTAAAACTGAGGGACTAGTTCGCATTGAAACATACAGACGGACAGACGGACATGGCTATATCGACTCGGCTGTTGATGCTGATTAAAAATATATATACTTTATGGGGTCGGAGATGTCTCCTTCTATGCGTTACACATTTCACGACAAGCACTGACGTAATGTATTAACACGAATATTACAGAAACCTCTTGTTTCAACACCATATAAATAAAAAACAAAGTTGCCTTGGCTGGGTTCGAACTCGCAACTGACCGCATTACTTGTTGGCGACTCTACTCAACAGCCACACCAGCAAAAAAACATTTACTTTCCCCGATATGGATCGAATTTGCGACAGACCGCACTACATGCTATGCATCTACTCAGCATCCACACCAATAATTAAGTACTTATGATAAAAAAGGAACTTAAATAGTATTACATTGCTGTTAGCATGCGCATGAATGTATGTTTGTACATGTAAACCCGAATTCTTGATATTTTCGCTGGCTGTGTCATCCAATTGCTCAGTTAAATATAACTTTTGTTTTGTCTTAACCGATCTTTATGCAATTTTCTACACTATATCTTATTATACCACAGAATATTAGTGTATTCTCAAAAAGTCAATTGCATTTAAATTGTCTTAAATTGGATGGCAATAAAAGTTGGGTTATTAACATGATTTATACCCCGCTGCGGTGATAGCGAGGAGGTGTCAGTAGGTATAAAAAGAGAGATACTTGACATATATATAATATTCTAGATGCAACATATTTTGTTTGGTGAATCCAGCTCATAATATTAACCAAAATTGCTAAAAAAATATAGGATGTCGATATCGATTTTAATCGATTGCTAAATTCTATCTGCGCAGGAACTAGGAGGACCTACATCTAAAATTTCAAGTCTCTAGCTCTTATAGGTTCTGAGATCCTAGCGTTCATACAAACTGACGGACGGAAGGACAGGCAGGGTAGATCGACTAGGCTATTGATGCTGATCAAGAATAAACATACTTTACGGGGTCGGAGATGCTTAATTCTGCCTTTTAACCCATTTTTAATGGGTTCAGGGTATAAAAACATGCAAAAAGTTGAGACGCACTCTAGCAAATAGAGTCGGCTTCATAACTCTGTTCACAGTTGCTATCCTTCTTACCTTTGTATTAAACGTAATGAAGAAAAATAAAAAAAATATAATACTGCAACTGAACAAAGAATAAGAGAGACCCAAAGAAAGAACCAGCACTTATCCAAATACAAAATTCAGATGTCAACAATCTCAGGTTCAACAACATACCGTTATTCTGAAGATCGCTTGAGAACAAGCTTAAATCAAAGGGAAGAGTGATCAACAATTAAATTCATACAGTCACAATAAGAAGCATTGTAACACCTCATAAGAAGTGCAGCAAAATGCTGACTTGGTGTCTGTGCCATTTCCTCCACTCGCCGATCGCAATCGCCAAGAATTCCAAGAGAAATTGCCCAACGGGCCAACAACATCAGCAGCTACGCCGCTGCCAACGCCGCTGCCGCTAAGCCACTGATAACTAGGGCTAGAATTGATTTAAGTTTATTCAGTTTCAAATTAATATCAAATAAAAGAAGTCTTGCTTCCATACAAATTATATTATCTTCATCGTTTAATAGAGTTTGGTATTAACTTGTATCCCAATTTCGAGAAACAATTCTCACTAACCACAGATGCCAGTAATATTGTCATACAAGCAGTGTTATCACAAGAGCATAAACCGATCCATGCAAGCAGAACACTGAACGAACACGAAATAAATAGAAATAGAATTTTTAGCTAGCCAAATGTGAAGCTACAAACGTGGAAAACCAAGCTAAATGAGTTTGATTACCACATCAAATATGTGCCTGTGAAGGAAAATTATGTAGCAGATACTTTATAACGAATTAAAATAGAGGAAAATCTATTAGGCGAAAGTCCAGAAAGCGTAGCCGTAAACCATATTCCTATCACAGAAGGCCTATTAATTATTATAACAGGCAACTAGAGTTCATAAAACTACTAGTAACACTACACTACACTACTTAAAATGAGCAATCCTCCAAATTTTCAACATAATGGGTAAACCAACGATATCAAAGCAGATAAAGATTCAGCATTCATGTGCGCAGCATATATCAAAAGGCAAAAAGAACCTAACTTAAACTGACAGCATATTTACTGTTTTTCCTAATAAGCAACTTTATACGAGAAGTCCAACCCCAAGTCTTCGAAATCAACCCAACCAAAACTAAAAATGAACAGAACAAACTTATAACAAAATTAATAATGAAGCTGATGAATTCGAAACATCCATAGATAAAATACTTAAAAGAAAAATTAGAAAGAAAAATGAATGGCATGGAAATAACAAAACGCAGCAAGCACGGTCTTGATAACTTTTTATAAATATCTGCTCGGCACACTAGACCAAGAAGATAAAGAGGAATTAGAATCTAAAATTAATAATATAGCAGACAATAGCTACAAGCAAACGAACTAAATCGAGTATTAGAATCAGTCAAAACAGGCATAGAAACCATAAATTATTTAAATCAAGCTGACGAGGAAAGCCAAAGGTTAGCACTCCTTATATTTAACCTCAGGAATACACCGAATACACAGAAGACATAGAGTTAGGTTAATAATGGCAGGTTCAATCCAATTAGGTGAAATAATAATCACAGTCACACTACTAGATTATACAAGTTAACAACAAATAAATTCATACAGTCCCAATAAGAAGCATTGCAACACCTCATAAGAAGTGCAGCAAAATGCTGACTTGGTGTCTGTGCCATTTCCTCTACGCGCCGACTGGCAACCGCCGAAAATTCCAAGAAGAATTGCCCAACGGGCAAACAACATCAGCAGCGACGCCGCTGCCAACGCCGCTGCCGCTAAGCCACAGGTTACTAGGGCTAGAATTGATTTAAGTTTATTCAGTTGCAAATTAACATCAAATAAAGGAAGTCTTGCTTCCCTAAAAGTTATATTTTTTTCATCGTTTAATAAACTTTGGAATTAACTGGCGCCCGAGCAGGGACCGGCTCGTGTTACAACAGAACAAAACGCTTCTACGTACGCGTTAGTCGGTTATACGCGAAAATAAAACCAGTGCAACTCTCGTCGATTAAATTCAACGATTGGTTAAATTCGCGAAAGGCAATTGGAACTTAATTGTTCAATTTTGCCCATCGGTGGACAACGCATCTTGTAAGGCCCGCCCGCAGGATACTCTCAACAAAGACTGGTCGCAGGATCCCCAGTAGATACCCAAAGGCTTCAAAAAGGATGCCGGACCGGCAGGGGAGGTTGCCACATCAGGAATAGTACTGTAAGTTAGAAATTAAGTGAAACACAAAAAAACAAACGAACAACTAACACAAAAGTAAAATAGAATTATAAGAATAATAAATACTAAATATTGTAGAACGATAAGCAAGATAAAGAAGTGTAAAACGATAAACAAATATAAAGACTACGAACGTAGTATAAATTATTTCCACCTTGCGACTCCCAAGGGACCCTCCAAAGTAGAAGGAAGAAACCAGCCACTGGTTTTAAAAAGAAAACAAAACGATCAAAAATTCTAGTAAAATATAGAGTAAAAAATTAACACTAGATTTAAATATACTTCGAAAATATCTTCAAAGATACAATATAAGTAATATATCTCGTTTATGGCTAATGAAAGCAATTTAGTTAGGCCCCCAATAGTATCAGATCAACCACAGGTAGGCACACATAACTCGAACAGACAGCAACAACGACATATCGACAGACAAAACGAACATTTACAAAATAGAGTCATGGCGAATAACGCAGAACAGATAATAGCAGCCACGGATAGCCAGATTTTGGCACAACAACTGCCGACATTGGTAAAGCTGTTAGTCAACCCCTCTAGGGAGTTTAGTGACGTAGACGACCAAACAATAACTGCCAACCACAATTTGAATGACTTAGACAGAGTTCCGGACATAGTTAAAAGCCTCAGAGAATTCTCCGGTAATCCAGCAGAATTTAGCTCATGGAAGAAGAGTGTAGATCGTATACTCTCAGCCTATGCAGCTGAGGCAGGTTCGCCAAAATACTTTGGCATATTGCATACAGTGAGAAACAAAATCACTGGCAATGCCGACACGGCCCTCGAGTCGTATAATGTTCCCCTAAATTGGAGCGCTATCTCCAAATGTCTCACGCTGCACTACGCAGACAAAAGAGATCTGGGAACATTAGAATATCAGATGACAATGTTAGTGCAAGGTAACAACCAAACAATAGAAGAATTTAACCAGGTCGTTTACAACCACTTGTCGCTGATATTAAATAAAGTAGGCTGCATGGAATTAAATAGGGAATCCGAAACCCTTATGACAAAAATATACCGAGATAAAGCATTAGATATCTTCATTAGAGGTTTGAAGGGAGATTTACCACGGATTCTTGGAATAAAGGAGCCAGCAGATCTAACTTCAGCCCTTCACTATTGTTTAAAACTAGAGAATCAAAGCTATCGCACTAACATGGCCTTGAATAGAAATCAACAGACACATGCCAGAAACCCAAATAGAAATATACCACCACCTACAGTGCCACCTCGAACAGCTCAGCCTTCTTTCGCTCAAACTTTTAGGCCACCACCCATTAGCTTCAGGCCCCAACTCCCGATCCATACACCTTGGCCAACCAATACAAACCATGGACCACCGACTTACAACAATAATGGACCGATTCCACAATATCCCAACCAACGAACCTACCAGACACAACCACAACAGGTATACATACCCAATAGACCTTCTGCACCAAAACCCCAACCACGTCCTGAGCCACGGACAAAAAACAAAGAAATTTCAACATACAAACAGGAGAAGAACAGACGGAGACAGAAAACACCGACAACTATGTGACTATGGAGGAATACGTACAATCAATGCTAAATTACGAACAGCAGACTGAATACGAACAGCCATTAAACGAATACGCCCAACAAATTGAAGAAACAGATGACGGACAAAATACCCAATACGAACACTCAGTCATTAATTTTTTAGGATAACGAGCTCCTCTCTTCCTTACATAGAATGTAAGATGGGGAGCGGAAAATTACTCAAAATACTAATAGATATAAGAAAATTCTCCGGTAATCCAGCAGAATTTAGCTCATGGAAGAAGAGTGTAGATCGTATACTCTCAGCCTATGCAGCTGAGGCAGGTTCGCCAAAATACTTTGGCATATTGCATACAGTGAGAAACAAAATCACTGGCAATGCCGACACGGCCCTCGAGTCGTATAATGTTCCCCTAAATTGGAGCGCTATCTCCAAATGTCTCACGCTGCACTACGCAGACAAAAGAGATCTGGGAACATTAGAATATCAGATGACAATGTTAGTGCAAGGTAACAACCAAACAGTAGAAGAATTTTACCAGGTCGTTTACAACCACTTGTCGCTGATATTAAATAAAGTAGGCTGCATGGAATTAAATAGGGAATCCGAAACCCTTATGACAAAAATATACCGAGATAAAGCATTAGATATCTTCATTAGAGGTTGGAATAAAGGAGCCAGCAGATCTAACTTCAGCCCTTCACTATTGTTTAAAACTAGAGAATCAAAGCTATCGCACTAACATGGCTTTGAATAGAAATCAACAGACACATGCCAGAAACCCAAATAGAAATATACCACCACCTACAGTGCCACCTCGAACAGTTCAGCCTTCTTTCGCTCAAACTTTTAGGCCACCACCCATTAGAACACTACCCAATACGAACACTCAGACATTAATTTTTTAGGATAAAGAGCTCCTCTCTTCCTTACATAGAATGTAAGATGGGGAGCGGAAAATTACTCAAAATACTAATAGATACAGGATCAAACCGAAATTACGTCCAACCAAAATTCGTGTCCGAGCCTATTCCAAACGAAAAACCCTTTGAAGCCGTCACAGTCGGCGGAAGCATTAAAATTACACACCACAAGTTCGCTAATCTTTTTAATAGAAACGATATAAAAATAAAATTCTTTCTCTTACCCACCCTAAAATCATTTGACGACATATTAGGTAACGATAGTCTAAAGGAACTAGATGCTGTGATACAAAGCAGCAAGAATCTACTAATAATCAAGAACAACATTTGCATACCCATTAAGCAGAAAAAAATAGAGGCGGTCAACACGGTAATACCACGGACAGAACATATGACAAACGAACAAAAAAATAGCCTTAATCAACTAGTTAAAATGCACCCACACCTATTTGCCAATCCGGACGAAAAACTGACATACACAACCAACGTCAGAGCAGAGATTCGAACAAAAAACGACTCCCCCATATATTCAACATTTTACCAATTTCCAATGTCTTTAAAAGACGAAGTACACAGCCAAATCAAAGAACTTTTAGAGGACGGAATCATCCGACCCTCCCGATCCCCGTACAATTCACCTGTGTGGATTGTTCCGAAAAAATTAGATGCCTCCGGGCAAAAGAAATATCGCATGGTTATAGACTACAGGAAACTAAATAAAGAAACTACCGCAGACAAATACCCTATACCCGAAATCAACGAGGTACTAGCACAGCTAGGCAATAACAAAGTTTTCTCTGTCTTAGATTTGAAAAGTGGCTTTCATCAAATACCCCTTAAGGAGTCAGACATAGAAAAAACTGCCTTCTCCGTTAACAACGGAAAATAGGTGTTTACACGACTCCCATTCGGTCTCAAGAATGCGCCCTCAATTTTCCAGAGAGCTCTTGACGACATCCTTCGTGAGCATATTGGAAAAATATGCTTCATTTATATTGATTTCATTATCTTTAGCAAAGATGATGAATCGCATGCGCAGCACCTTGCCGCCATATTCAGAACTCTACAAGAAGCCAACATGAAATGTCAGTTGAACAAATGCGAGTTCTTTAAAAGCAGAGTAGAATTCCTGGGATTTGTCATCTCAGCCAAGGGGATAGAAACTAATCCAAACAAAATTGAGACAATAAGAAAGTACCCACTTCCAAAAACACTCAAAGATTTAAGATCGTTTATTGGCCTTGCCAGCTATTATAGGAGGTTTATAAAAGACTTCGCTAAGCTAGCAAAGCCCCTAACCTCTCTTTTAAGAGGGGAAGATGGACGCGTGTCCAAAAATCAATCAGCTAAAAAGCTCATTAATCTCAACGAAGAAGCGATCGAAGCATTCAATAAAATAAAAAATTCCCTAGTTTCGAATGAGGTAATACTTCATTACCCAGACTTCAGCAAAGAATTTCATCTGACAACAGATGCATCCAACTTTGCTATTGGGGCTGTCCTATCCCAGAACAAGCGACCCATTTGTTTCCTCTCTAGAACTCTCTCTAAAACAGAGGAGAACTACGCCACCAATGAAAGGGAAATGTTGGCAATAATTTGGGCCTTAAAAGCCCTCAAGAATTACCTCTACGGTAAAGCGACTGTTAAAATATACACCGACCATCAACCCTTCACCCACTCTCTTAGCAGTTGGAACGGCAACGCTAGGATAAAGAGGTGGAAAGCTTACCTAGAAGAGTTTGATTACGAACTCCTCTATAAGCCAGGCAGGGATAACATTGTAGCCGATGCGCTATCACGTATCCCTGTGATCAATAATATAGGATCAGTAGCCTCCACCCAGCACAGTGCAGACAGTTCAAGCCACAATTTAATTCCGAGCATAGAAGCTCCAATTAACGTATTCAAAAACCAGATATTTCTCAGTAGAGCCAACAAAACAAATTACGAATTCCATATCCCATTCCCAACATTCCACAGGCATACAATTACTCGACCAAATTTCTCAGAACACGACCTTACGCAAATACTGAAAGCTCATCTAAACCCATCCGTAATCAACGGAATAATAACTTCAGAAGAAATAATGAACCAAATTCAGTAGATATATTCCCAACATTTTAGGAACTTCAAGATTAGATTCACACAGTCTCAAGTAAAAGATTTAACAAATGAAACAGAACAAGATGAGAAGATATTGGTTACACACAACAGAGCCCACCGCAACGCACTAGAAAACAAAATGCAATTGTCCGAAAGATTCTATTTCCCAAAAATGAAGCAACGAATAACAGAATTAGTCAAACAGTGTCAGGTTTGTAAAGAAGGAAAATACGATAGGCATCCCACTAACCCAAAACTCAAAGAAGGTGTTCAAGTGCTGGGGTATGGATCATCAGTATGCGCAGTGTCCTAAGCGCAATACTACAACAACAATTGCTGCAGTGCAAGGTAACGAGGACACGGGTGAGATGAATAGTAACGAGTTAGCAGCTGTTCAATTAATACAATTATGAGTTCCGTTTGGTGAAGTAAGAGGCACAAGTATTTTTGGTTTGTTCGATACGGGGAGTCCCGGCTTTATTCATAAGGCATTAAGGCATTAATACCAAAAAATATAAAGCTAAAATCTGCAGTCAGTCAATACCATGGATTAGGAGGACGGCCTATCCCAACTCGGGGAAAGTTGAAATGCCGAATTAATTTTCTTATGAGAACCTATATAAGTTCACTTAATATTATATACGATAAGATATTACCTTTACCAATATTATTAGGAAGAATTACTTTAGAAATCATTGAAGAAAACTTAGTTCATAAGAAAATTATTAATGCTGAATATCATCTTTTGAGTAGACACAGGTGCAGACATTTCAATAGTTCATATCGTGGATTTACAATTCGCTATTCCTTGTGATGTCATAATAGGAATCGATTTTATTAAAAAATATAACTGTCAATTAGACTTCTAGCAATCTAAAGATTGGCTTATAGTTATACCTAATATCTTAAAATTTTCAATCATAACATTCAGTTCTGGCAACAACTCAATACTTCTGCCAGCAAGATCCCAAGTTATTAGAAAAATTCAACCAAATTCAAAAGAGGACAGTGTATTGATTCCAAATCAACAAATTAAATGTGGTATTTACATTGCAAGTACCATAGCAATAACTGAAAACGCTTTCATAAAAATACTTAATACAACAAATAAAGATCAAGTAGTCAGTGCAAAAACTTAAAGTATGAATCACTTTCGAACTACGAAGTAGTCAAAACTAATACAGAAGATAGGGAAAAGTCTGTATTATCTCAACTTTCAAGTAGTCAGTGCAAAAACTTAAAGTATGAATCACTTTCGAACTACGAAGTAGTCAAAACTAATACAGAAGATAGGGAAAAGTCTGTATTATCTCAACTTTCAAAAAACTTTCCACCACAATTCAAGTCACAGCTTTCAAACTTATGAACCAAATATAAAGATATATTCGGATTGGAAAGAGAACCAATAAGCACAAATATTTATTATAAACAAAAACTGAGATTAAAAGACCAGTGTATAAGTTAACAACTAAGCATAAATATATTGCCCTATCAACTAAGTAGCTTCGTATTAACAATGTTGACGCGTCAGAACTGAGTTCAGCGCTCTGCGCTAAGAACGGCCAGCAGCGGTAAGCTGACACTGCATGGAATGCTGAGTCCGCTTGCCAACCATGCTTTGATGGCGTGATGCATTGAGGCTTAGGGTATTTGTATAATTTGCTTGTCCCCTAGTGTTCAGTTTGGATATGAACAGCGCGTAGCATAAGTCGCTACAATAAAATACTTGCTCCGGCACTCGCCGTAAAACTATATCTTTTATTATTGTCTGAGCCCAAGGCCAGCAATAGAAGTCAGTAAGTTCGCAACCTAATCCACGCATAACATTTGACAACGCGGGATTCGCCTCGTAACGTTGCACAACAACGAGTTACACACATTGACATTAGATACTACGCGGAACTACCGTATATAATTCATAATTGGCGCCCAACCAATAAATAGGAACCCATACCATGTAAGTTCATAAGTGATTTCAGTTTGAAGAAATTATTCACGAACGCCACGTACCGATACGTGTGATTTAAAAAAAAAAAAAAAAAAAAAAAAAAAATTGTAAAGTAAATATTGCTGCTCTCTTCTGCCAGCATTTCATTCCTTTAAATCATTGCATACTTTTATAAAAATTGTTGCATACTTTCGCTAAAAACTGTTGCATACTTTTACCAGCGTTCCTTGTCAATAAAGCATTGCATACCTTAAACGAATAATTATTGCATACTTTCGGCAGCATTATATTTACTGCTGCATACCCCTAACAATTTTTTATAATAAATATTGCATACCCCAAGATTCACCAGTTTCCACTATTGCCAACAGCGTTACCTGCCGATCTTTCTCGATCGGCCTAAGTTTTGAAAAGTGCCAACCATAAGCCAATGAGTTGGAATTATAGGGAGATAAAAGTCGAATATAATAGTGACGATAGCTGGGAGGGGGAAATCAATTGCTCAGTAGATCCTACTCCTGCAGATACCGTTGTAACTGAAAAAATGGAGCCGGCTCAAGTTCAGAATCTCATTGAGGGTGCCATCAGGCAAGCTTTAGCGCAACAACAAAATCAGTTTCAAGCACAAATAACCGCTTCAGCTTCACAAGTACAGAGTTTGCAGGTGGAGGCGCCGCAAATCGTCACATACGAGAAAATATCCGTCGATCCTAACGCCAAATTCGATATTCCCTTGGACATTATTAAATCTGTGCCGGATTTCTCCGGCGTACAGGATGAGTATGTAGCGTGGAGGCAAGCAGCCATCTACGCGTACGAACTATTCAAGAACTATCCAAAGAGCACTGCACACTACCAAGCGGTAGCGATCATTAGGAACAAAATCAAAGGCCCAGCTGGAGCCTTACTAGTATCTCACAACACTGTCCTAAATTTCGATGCAATACTAGCTAGGCTAGATTGCACATACTCGGACAAAACATCCTTGCGCTTGCTGAGACAATGTTTGGAGTTAGTTACGCAGGGCGAAATGTCCCTGATGCAATACTACGATGACGTCGAAAAGAAACTCACGCTCGTAACTAACAAAATTGTAATGTCTCACGACCAAGAAGGCGCGGATTTGCTCAACCGGGAGGTCAGAGACGACGCCTTGCACGCCTTTATCTCTGGTCTTAGGAAGCCGTTGAGAGCGGCTGTGTTCCCTGCACAACCAAAAGATCTACCATCCCCTCTGGCCCTTACCAGAGAGGCAGAAGCTAGCATTGAGAGAAGCATGTTCGCGAACTCTTACGCTAACGCCTTGCAAGACCGAGCGCAAATTGCTGAAAGTAACAAAAACCGTGCCCAAGGCAAACAAACCAGATTTAACAAAGATGAGCAAAATCAGGAGAGAAATCCCCATTTTGTGAAACGCCAAAAGGGCGGTCCCCAGCCCCAGGCCCCTAAAGATAATCAAACTGAGGCTCCACAGCCCATGGAAGTTGACTCTTCCTCCAGATTTAGACAAAAAACCGACTACAGCAAGCGTCAG
Organism: Drosophila virilis; assembly: GCF_030788295.1. NCBI lineage: Eukaryota > Metazoa > Arthropoda > Insecta > Diptera > Drosophilidae > Drosophila > Drosophila virilis. The sequence continues at coordinate 283,325 of NW_027212865.1, read as the reverse complement.
GCTAATGAGTCCAACGCACCAAAACGCAAGAATTCGTCAGACCGTTCAACAGGTCAAAGACGACAACGCGTTAACAATGTCGTACAATCAGATTCCAAAGAAGCCGTAACAGAATTCGAGAAGGCGGCCAAAGAGGCAGTTGAAGAACTAGAGAGTGAGAACGAGTACGCACCTGGTGACGACTCCATTAATTTTTTAGGGAACACTCCCGGCTTCCGTACGATGGACGACGGTTGGCTGGGAGAACTCTGAAGATGTTGATTGACACTGGCGCGGCAAAAAATTATGTGAAGCCCTTAACAGAGCTAAAGACCATAACGCCGGTCGCCAAGTCATTCTCGGTAAACTCGATCCACGGTCTACCGAAATCAAGCGCAAATGCTTGATGAATATTTTCCAACATACCTCCCCGTTTTTTCTCCTCGATACCCTAAGTTCTTTCGACGCCATCATAGGCTTCGACTTGCTAACACAAGCCGGAGTCAAATTGAACTTGGCAAAAAACACTCTGGAATACCAGAGTACATCCGAAAAACTCCAGTACTATCAATGTGCTGATGTGAACTTCACCGATGTCAACGACATCGTAGTTCCCCCTTTCGTAAAGAAAGAGTTCAGGGACATGATACTCAGAAACAAAAGAGCCTTCTCAAATGCAGACGAAGCTCTCCCTTTTAATACTGCTGTTATCGCTACAATCCGAACAGTAGACAATGAGCCTGTGTATTCAAGATACCCGAGTCTCATGGGTGTTTCTGACTTCATAAACAAAGAAGTCAAACAATTACTGGACGATGGCATAATCAGGCCCTCCAGATCGCCTTACAACAGCCCAACATGGGTGGTTGATAAAAAAGGCACTGACTCATACGGTAACCCAAAAAAAAGGTTGGTAATCGACTTCAGGAAACTGAACGAAAAAACCATACCGGACCGCTACCCCATGCCGAGCATCCCCATGATCTTAGCAAATCTAGGAAAGGCGAAATACTTCACTACCCTCGACCTAAAGTCGGGGTACCATCAAATTTACCTTGCGGAGCATGACCGCGAAAAGACTTCATTTTCAGTAAGCAGCGGCAAGTACGAGTTCTGTCGCCTACCATTCGGCTTGCGCAATGCAAGCAGCATATTCCAAAGGGCAATAGACGATATCCTGAGGGAACATATAGGAAAGATATGCTTTGTCTATGTAGACGACGTCATAATTTTTTCTAAAAACGAAACGGAGCACCTTCAACACATTAACATTGTGTTAAAATGTCTAATCGACGCAAACATGCGTGTAGGCCCCGAAAAGACTCGTTTCTTCAAGGAAAGTATCGAATTCCTGGGTTTCATTGTAACCAAAGACGGAGCAACATCCGACCCCAAAAAAGTTAAAGCCATTCAGGAATTCCCTGAACCAAAGAATGTCTACAGCGTTAGGTCCTTCTTGGGGTTAGCCAACTACTATAGGGTCTTTATTAAGGACTTTGCCGCTATAGCGCGTCCGATATCGGACATACTTAAAGGGGAAAATGGTTCAGTTAGTAGGCACGTATCAAAGAAAATCCCTGTTGAATTTAATGAAGTTCAACGCGATGCATTTCACCGTCTGCGGAGTATTTTGGCATCAGAAGATGTCATGTTAATGTATCCAGACTTCCAGAAACCGTTCGATTTAACCACTGATGCTTCGGCCAGTGGAATTGGCGCGGTTCTTTCCCAAGGCAATAGGCCAATAACAATGATTTCTCGCGCCTTAAAACAGGCCGAACAAAACTATGCCACTAACGAAAGAGAATTGCTGGCCATTGTGTGGGCTTTAGGCAGATTGCAGAACTTTCTGTACGGTTCTAGGGAAATTAACATTTTCACGGACCACCAGCCGCTCACGTTCGCTGTGTCGGACAAGAACACGAATTCCAAGATTAAAAGATGGAAATCTTACATTGACCAGCACAATGCCAAAATGTTTTATAAACCGGGCAAAGCGAATCTGGTGGCGGATGCCCTTTCAAGGCAAAACATTAATGCTCTGCAAGATGGGCCCCGTTCGGACGCTGCAACCGTTCACAGCGAACTTTCCCTGACCTACACGGTCGAGACAACCGACAAACCTTTGAATTGCTTTAGGAACCAGATTGTCCTAGAGGAATCGCGTTTTCCGCTAAAGCGAAACTTGTTGCTGTTTCGCAGCAAAACACGCCACTTGATCAGTTACACTGACAAGAGCACAATTCTCAAAACCCTCAAAGAAGTTGTGAAGTCTGGAGTCGTTAATGCAATACATTGCGATCTTCCCACGTTGGCAGGTTTCCAACACGACCTGATTTTGTATTTCCCTGCTACCCAATTCTGGCATTGCAAAAATCTTGTGCAAGATATAACGGACAAAAACGAGCAGTTAGAAATCATCACTGCCGAGCACAATCGAGCGCACAGAGCAGTACTTAAACAAGTACTTCGGGACTATTATTTTCCCAATATGGCCAGTCTGGCCAAAGAAGTGGTTGCAAACTGCAGGGTCTGCACTAAAGCCAAATACGATAGGCAAAATTTGCAGTCGTCCAACCGATATTATCCAGAACGATAATCGATGTCACAAGCCCTCTACTGCAAATTGTTAACCTTTTTCCCGCAACCAAGATAATTTATTGCGATACCATCACTTCGATGCTCCGAAACGCCTACGGCATTTGCATTGTGAATGCGGCTCCGCTTCACAGCACCTCAAACGGCCAGGTGGAGCGCTTTCATAGCACCCTGACCGAAATTGCGAGATGCCTCAAGTTAGACAAGAAAATCAGCGACACTACAGAATTAATCTTAAAGGCTACGGTAGAGTACAACAAAAGTTTGCACTCAGTAACCCTCGAGAAACCAATTGAGGTCGTTCATGCAGCAGCTTCTGATCGTCGCGGGAACGTCAAAAAGAGCGCTAATTAAGGCACAGCAAGACAATATCAAAAGGTGCAATGCATCCAGGCAAAACCGCTTTTTCGAGGTAGGAGAAAAGGTGTTCCAGAAGAACAACAAGAGGCTAGGGAACAAGTTAACTCCCTTATGCTCAGAACAAAAGGTCGAAGCAGACCTGGGAATGTCTGTCCTCATTAAGGGGAGGGTGGTCCATAAGGACAACCTGAAATAAGTTTTCCTCCACAATTAGCTAGTAAGCCAACTCAGAGTTTAAACACCGTCTTATATTGTTCGTCCATTTCAGGTTTGCACTCACTTTGCTTGTAGCACTAGCCGCGGTAAATGCTCGGATCACCGACTTCTCGCATGCCAACTACATTCCGGTCTTAGACGGGGAAGTACTGGTGTTCGATCAACGTAGCTACTTGAGGCACTCAAGTAACATTTCCGAATTTGTTAGTATGATAGACGAGACGGAGAGACTGTCCGATTCCTTTCCACAGTCGCATATGCGCAAACTACTAGACGTAGATACAGATCACCTTAGAACATTGTTGTCCGTTCTTCAAGTGCATCACAGATTTGCACGAAGCCTCGATTTCTTAGGCACTGCCTTGAAGGTTGTTGCTGGCACCCCTGATGCTTCAGATTTCTTAAGGATCCGCGTTACAGAGACGCAGTTGGTGGAGGCTAACTCCAAACAGATACTAATAAACTCCGAAACTCAACTAGTTAACAACTAAGCATAAATATATTGCCCTAGCAACTAAGTAGCTTCGTATTAACAATGCTGACGCGTCAGAACTGAGTTCAGCGCTCTGCGCTAAGAACGGCCAGCAGCGGTAAGCTGACACTGCATGGAATGCTGAGTCGGCTTGCCGACCATGCTTTGATGGCGTGATGCATTGAGGCTTAGGGTATTTGTATAATTTGCTTGTCCCCTAGTTTTCAGTTTGGATATGAACAGCGCGTAGCATAAGTCGCTACAATAAAATACTTGCTCCGGCACTCGCCGTAAAACTATATCTTTTATTATTGTCTGAGCCCAAGGCCAGCAATAGAAGTCAGTAAACTTCGCAACCTAATCCACGCATAACATTTGACAACGCGGGATTCGCCTCGTAACGTTGCACAACAACGAGTTACACACATTGACATTAGATACTACGCGGAACTACCGTATATAATTCATAATTTATACAAAAAACTACAGAAGCCCACACAGTCAGGTGAACGAAGCACACAGAAGCAAGTTGGAAAATTAATCACCGACGGGATTGTTGAACCATCTGTTACGGGGCGAAGTGAAAATAGCTGTTGACCAAGTCCTACTGGGTCTCGCATTTTTTCTGTAAGCAGCCCTGCTTACACTGGAAGCGCACCGTTAGAATTAGCTTTTACATGATAAGTCGATCGCACGCAGCTGCACAAGCTGCATTTTTGTCGAGGTTCATTTTCGTTATGTGTTTGCAGCTGAGCAGAAGTGAAAGAGAACAGAAGCGCGTGCGGAGCACGAATATAAGTCTCATAATCATGTAAAATATAGGTTGTTAAATAATGAAAGAATAATAAAGATTTCAGCGTTCGAATTATATTATATCGTACCGCCTCGTACGAATCGAATTGAATCGAGTTGTATCTTTCGACACTAGAAGTCCCTGCCGAATACGCGCCCCGGCACGAGTCTCGGTGCCAACATTCTGAAATATTCTCTGCAGCAGAGATTGTCCGAGGGATTCTCTGCTACGGCGGAGATTTTTGCGAAGCAAGCGACTTGCAAAGTCACAACCTTAGCTGCCTATAGAGAGACACGTGGTACAAGAGCTAGACTCACGCTTAGCAGCCATAACCTCAAAGCGGATTGCATAGTATTGGTGTGGTGAGATGGCTGACGGTGATGAACAAATGCAAGTGCGAGAAGGACGACAAGTAGTATTCAACCCGGTGGAACTGGAACGCTTGTAACGGCATGGTCAACGGGACAGGCTAACGGATCGCCTGTTCCTGCTGGAGTACAAGATAAAGTCGCCGGTGTAGAAAAAGGTAGCGGGGCAGCAATCATAGAAACTTATAGCGGCTGTCCGTCTACGTCGTCCGCTGCTACTGGTCCAAGGGAAAGTTCAACACCAAGGCAGCAAGGAACTGAGAAAGTGGGAGCTCTTTTCGACCCTTTGGGATACCAGAACGGGATCTACAAGCAGAAACAGGTTGCGGCTAATTGGAGTATACACCCCAGATTGCCGTATCAAGCAAATACGGCGGTGTTTAACCAGGCTACGGAGCCCAGTACTGCCGCGTACATGGGCCACACAGGTCTGGGAGCGCTCAATAGATCGATTGAGCACGTGCCATGGCAGCAATTTGACAATGTGCATTGCATGGTTGATCTTTATCAGCAATTATGAGCAATCCACAGAGAGATGTGGATTCAGCAACGAGGAAAATCTCATCAGGCTTCAGAAGTGCCTCAGAGGGCAAGCCCTGGATGCGGTGCGCGGAAAACTTATGATCCCAGCTACAGTGCCGTATGCTATAGGCACATTGCGAATGTTGTATGGCCGCTCTGAAATAGTACATGCTGCTCTGCAGCAAAAGCTCCGAGAGGAACCAGCAATAAAGTCGGACAACTTGAACACCGTTATCCGACTGGCCCTAGCTGTCCAAAACTACTGCGCAACGATAGCGGCCATTGGTATGCACGAATATTTTTACGATCCCGCGCTGCTGAACGAGCTTGTTGCTAAGATGCCCAGCAATATGAAATTGGATTGGGGCCGGCATCGAATGTCGAATGAAGGTAGCAGTTTGGCCACCTTTGATAACTGGCTGTTCAATGTGGCAATGTGCGCGACTATGGTCACGCCCTACGAGATACCACTGGCTGGTATCGAAAAGAAGAGCTCCACGAAAACCACTAGAGAGCGAATTTTTGTTGCACAACACGGTAGATAGCCCTGAGGGTTCTCAGCAACAACGTTCACAACAGGAACAGGAGATGGTTTCATGTGCGAAGTGCGCCGGTAACCACCGTCTATCAGATTGCGACGACTTCAGATCAATGGGTACAAATCAGCGCTGGGAACTTGTTAAGGAAAAGAGGCTCTGTTTTTGCTGCTTTCTACGTCATGTAGATGGTTGCGAGTCAACGCACCATGTGCTGCTGCATACGCCTACCATCAATGGTAGTAAAGTCGAGCACACGGGCCAAGGTAAGGCCCGGATTAAGGCAAGTGAGTCTGCCGTTATGTTTCACGGCAGCTCCGCAAGTAAGACACTGTTTCGATATGTTCCAATCACGCTCTATAGTAAATCAAAAAGCGTGCGCGCATATGCATTAGTGGATGAAGGAGCTGAGTGTACGTTAATAGAAAGAGCGCTTGCAGACGAGCTGGAATTAGATGGTCCTGCGACCCAGCTGTGTCTTAAATGGACAGGGGACATAACCAAGAATGAACCTGAGTCGATGTCCGTGGCTGTGAGCATTTCAGCTCCAGAACATAACGCAAAACAGTACGCCTTAAAAAACGTGCGAACAATAGCGAACTATTGGACTTAACAGAGCAAAGTATCGGGCCACAGTTGCTCAAGTCTCGGAAGCACTTATCTACGCTTCCTATTCTGCCGTATAACAACGTCAAGGCTCAGCTTATCATTGGTTTAGACAATATCAAAATAACTGCACCCTTAGAGATACGAGAAGGTGAAAACGACGACGTCATAGCAGCGCGAAGCAGACTAGGATGTGCCGTATATGGCCGCCCCATTGTGGTAGACAGCACCACGCCTCGGCTGCTACATATTTGTCAGTGCAGTGCGGCGCGTGGGATGGATGAAGCTCTGAAGATCTTTTTTTTAATTGAGTCACTAGGTGTGAGCGTTTCCTCACATCCGCTGAGATCCAAAGAGGACGAACGCTCGATGCAGATTATGGAGGTTACAACAAACTATCAAGAAGACGAAAAGCGCTGGCAGACCGGCCTGTTATGGAGGTTCGATCGCATGCACCTGCCAGACTCTTATCAGATGGCTGTTAAGCGCCTGAAATGTTTAAAGGCAAAGATGTCAAAAGACCCACCACTGAAAGAGTTCATGATGAACACGATGCACGATTACAAACAGAAGGGATATATCCGCCGGTTGAAGGATAGTCAGTTAGTAGCTAACACTACATCGTGGTTTCTTCGTATCTTTACAGTCACCAATCCGAACAAGAAAAAGACGCGCCTGGTTTGGGATGCGGCTGCCAAAGTTAGTGGCATGTCGCTGAACGATTGTTTGTTGAAAGGTCCAGATACACTAGCATCTTTGATGGGGGTGCTAATACGCTTTCGAGAGCGTCCTATCGCAGTATCCGGCGACATAAGGGAAATGTTTAATCAAGTCAAGGTGCGCCAAGAAGACCAACCGGCACAGAAGTTTCTCTGGCGTGATGGAGATTCTTCACGCTTCCCCGAAACATACGTTATGCAAGTCATGACTTTTGGAGCATCTTGCTCGCCAGCTCTAGCAAATTACGTCAAGAATCGCAATGCCGGTTTGTAGCGGAGCATCCGGATGCCGTAAAGGCGATTTGCGAAAACACATTTGTCGACGACTGGCTGCAGTCGGTGGATACTGGAGCTGAAATGATACAGTTAGCTGAGACTGTAAAAAGGATTCATGCTAGTGGCGGCTTCGAGATGCGCCGCTGGACATCAAATTTGAAGCAAGTTATACAGGCGCTGGAAGACGACTGTGAGGAGTTGGACAAGCGTATCAGCGCTCAGGATGAAGCGCAAGAGAAGGTCTTAGGCCTGTCTTAGACCTGGACAAGATCTGTTGACGTTTGTGGTGACGCCGAACTTGCTCGCGAAGGCATCTAAGGAGCGCCCAACTAAAAGACGTGTTCTGAGTGTGATCATATCTATTTTCGACCCGCTCGGGCTGCTAGGATTCCTTAATATACGCGGTAAGATCATCCTTCAGAACATATGGCGATCCAATATCGGATGGGATGACGACCTTACCAACGAAGACGAAGCCGATTGGCAACACTGGCTTGATCTACTTTCAAATTTGAATGCCGTCCGCATTCCACGGTGCATGAAGTGGGTGAGCCGAGCCCAGGCTGCGCAGATGCATACATTCGTTGACGCCAGTATGAATGCTTACGCCGCAGTTGTATTTTTTGCGGGCTGAACTTGATGGCCAAGTACATTGCAGTTTGGTCGCCTCGAAAACGAGAGTAGCATCCCCAAAGCCCGTGTCCATACCTCGAATGGAACTGATGGCCGCGGTCTTAGGTCTTAGACTGGCTAAATGTATCCAAAAGGAAATGTAGGTACGCATACATACACGAACATTCTGGACAGATTCAAAGGATGTGCTCTACTGGATCCGTTCCGATGCTCGAAAGTTCCAGCAATTCATAGCGCTTCGGATAGGAGAGATTTTAGAAGAATCAGATGTGGACAGCTGGCGATGGGTACAATCGGCTCAAAACGTGGCAGACGATGGTACGAAATGGACTAAAACGCCTGAAATTCATGGCTCAACCAGGTGGTTCAATGGACCACCATTTTTGTATCTAGAAGAATCGCAGTGGCCACAATCGGAAATAGGCCCTGCATTAAACATGTTGTACCATGCTGAAGAACAACCCAATCACACGTCGTCCTGGAGATGTATTCTGCCGGATCTGCAGCGTTTCAGCAAGCTAGAAAAATTGAGAGCCGTACAGCTATGCGTACTGGATTTCCTACGGAATATTACTAAGAAGGTCACATTGGACGGAGGACTGGATCTGTAGAAGACGCTGTTCCTTAAAAGAAGCAATGAAATGGATGTGATTTTTATCCGGATTTGTCAAGAAGAGGAGTTTTATAGTGAGATCACCTGCTCAAGGTCGGGGCGCCGCTTAACCGATCGCAAAAGCTTGCTGTTTAAGTGCTTATGCATCCCTTATGTGGATGACTCGGGCATTCTACGTATTAAAAGACGGATAGACAATATAGAAGGAGTCGAAGTCTGCGTAAAACGCCCGATAATTCTGCCAAGACGACATCAATTGACGTATCTGCTGGTTGAGTTTTATCACCGCAGATATCATCCCCTACACAACGAAATCGTCGTAATGAACTGCGGCAGCGGTACTGGCTTTGCGGCTTACGAGCTTTGGTGAGATAAGTTTCCAATACCTGCCCAGCGTGCCGCATACGACGCGCCCGCAAAAAGCCGCCAGGGATGGGCGGCTTGCAAATCGAACGATTATCGCCCTATACTCCACCGTTCACATATACTGGAGTGGATTACTTCGGCCACTACGACATTGTCGTTGGACGGCGTCGTGAGAAGCGCTGGGGCGTGCTATTTACATGCCTCACGGTGCGCGCCGCTTACCTGGATATAGCTACGTCGCTCTCAACTGACTCATACTTATGCGTTTTGAAGTCGTTCGTGGCCAGACGCGGCTGCCCCCCGCCGCATACTGTCGGACAAAGGCACAACATTCAGAGGCGCTAACAGAGTATTAAAAGATGAAATTGAACGTATATCGCCGGCTCTGATCGAGCGACAGTACCCAGAACTCGAGTTTACCTTTATCCCGCCAGGATCACCCCACATGGAAGGATCGTGGGAACGAATGGTGCCCTCTACAAAGTCAATACTGTCGTAAATTCTGCCACCCTTTGGGTTACGAGAGGAGGTGCTACGAGCAGCATTGGCTGACGTAGAAAGCGTGCTCAACTCAAGGCCACTCACTTATGTTCCCTTGGAGACATCTGAGTCCGAAGCCCTGACTCCAAATCATTTTCTTATAGGTCATTCAAGCGGATTGCGTGAGAGAGGATTACGGGAGCAAGGCGGAGCTAGCTTGGCACGAGGCTTCCGAGTCGCCAGTCAATTGGCTGACCAATTTTGGAAGAGATGGCTGCGCGAGTATCTGCCTACACTCATCAGACGTACTAAGTGGTTTCAACCGCCACTTGAACCAATATCAGTCGACGACATCGTCATAATAGTGGACGACGGTGCCAAGCGAAACTGTTGGACAAGAGGACTGGTGTAGACGTGCACCGTTCAAGGGATGGCCAGGTCCGAAGTGCCGTGGTGCGAACCGCCGATGGAATTATTACTCGCCCCGCCGTCAAGCTAGCTAAGTTTGACATTAAAGTTGGTAACACACTGCACGGACGTTCGTGAATTACGGGGTGGGGAATGTTACGGGGCGAAGTGAAAATAGCTGTTGACTAAGTCCTACTGGGTCTCGCATTTTTTCTGTAAGCAGCCCTCGCTGCTTACACTGGAAGCGCAACGTTAGAATTAGTTTTTACATGATAAGTCGATCGCACGCAGCTGCACAAGCTGCATTTTTTTCGAGGTTCATTTTCGTTTTGTGCTTGCAGCTGAGCAGAAGTGAAAGAGAACAGAAGCGCGTGCGGAGCACGAATATAAGTCTCATAATCATGTAAAATATAGGTTGTTAAATAATGAAAGAATAATAAAGATTTCAGCGTTCGAATTATATTATATCGTACCGCCTCGTACGAATCGAATTGAATCGAGTTGTATCTTTCAACGCTAGAAGTCCCTGCCGAATACGCGCCCCGGCACGAGTCTCGGTGCCAACACCATCCGTATCTGAATATAATAACCCATTATTACTTGTCCCTAAAAAACCATCTCCAGGTTCAGAAGAAAATATATGGCGATTAGTGATTGACTATCGTCAAATTAATAAAAAATTATTGTCCGATAAGTTTCCACTTCCTAGAATTGATAATATTTTAGATCAACTAGGTAGAGCAAAATACTTTTCATGCCTTGACTTAAGTCAGGTTTTCACCAAATTGAACTTGAAGAGAGTTCAAGAAATATAACGTCTTTTTCAACGAGCAATGGCTTATATCGCCTTACGCAATTACCTTTTGGCTTAAAAATAGCGCCAAATTAATTTTAAAGAATGATGACTATTGCATTCTCTGCACTAGAACCTTCACAAGCATTCCTTAATATGGATGACTTATTAGTTATAGGTTGTTCCGAAAAACACATGATTTATAACTTAACAGATGTTTTCGAGAAATGTAGGGAATACAGTCTAAAGTTACATCCAGAAAAATGTTCATTTTTTATGCATGAGGTGACTTTTCTCGGTCATAAATGCAAGAGAGAGTTCTCAGTTGAGAGTGATTGACGTGTTTTACTTGTGCTCCAAGATTTTTATATATCGTATGCGTTTTTATCCTGCTTTTTATTTCAAAATGTTGCATTTTTCGGTGCTTTATTTAAAAAGCTTTTATAAACTGTGCAAAGTGTTATCTGTTGTGCAGCGTAAGTCTGTTAATTATTGCATTTTATAAAACGCGGCGTCAGTTCCGTGTTTGTTGTTATTGCCTGTTTTGATTCTTTTGCCTTGGTGCTCCCCTGTGCGTACACTTGTTTGTGCGTGTGTTCGCTGCATACTTTCTGCTTGTGCATCGAGCTCCCGCAAATTTTTTTCTTTTGCTTTTCGCACCAAACAATTTGTTTGTGTACAAATAATTGTTTTTTGAGTGCTTACTTGCTCTATCTTGTGCACCGTTTTCGTTTTGCTCTGCGCTCTCGCAACTTGCATCCGCATTTAATAATTATGTCGTGCTGTAAGAAACCGTGCACGTTCAAGCAGACTGACGATTCTGCTCTGCCGCAATTTGTTAATTGCTGGCTGTGTGAGAATATGATGCATGCTAAATGTGCAGGTCTCACTGGGCGTGATTGAGACAAGATCGCTGCTACTGCCAAGAAGGGCTGCGGTGGCTTGCGTTGGTCGTGCCCAGAATGCATCGACATGCAAATTGATTTCGTCAGAATGTATAATTCTGTGAGAAGTCAATTCTTAAAATTAAATAATGTGGCTAAGCAGCTCTCGAGTATTTTGACTCAAGTTTCGAGTTGCTTGGCAAATATAAATTTGAGTCCCCAACCAATCGCCGGTTGGAGGCTCAACTTTTGCAATTGCCCTCTACGTTCAGACACCTACGACTTTCTTGTCCCTTCTTAGCAACTTGGAGGTATCCCCAATGTTGTCTTTATCGCCTTCTCCAAGCGACTGTCCAATTACCCCTGTACCTGATCCCGTCCCAATTAATCAAACTGCCTCAGCCCCGTCAGCTCCTGGCCGCAAATGTAGACCTGCGCGCAATCTTGCCCAGATTTTTAAAAACAATCATTGTGCCTCGTAAGCTCCTCCAAATCCTGTATTACCTACAGCCCCATCAGCGCCTACTTTAACGGTAGTTGCCCCTCGTAGGCAAGTTTTTGTGTCTCGACTTTCGTCGGACATCACTTCTGAGTCATTGGCAGCCTATATTGCTAGCAAATCTTCTGCTAGCGTGTCAATAACCAAATTTAATTTCTCCACCCCTCGTGAAATATCATCATTCAAAATAAATGTTTCACATGATATGTTCCCAATCATTTGTGATCCCAAATTTTGGCCACCACACATGATTGTTCATGAGTTCAAGCCTAAAAAGCGTAACCAGCCTGTCACCCTTCCAGTCCCTTCAATACAGGGTACCATTTCTGCCCCAAAAAACTAGCTTCATCTTCTGACCAAATCTTTATTCATTATCAGAATGTAAGAGGTCTCATTTCAAAGCATAAAAATCTTTTCATGGCCAGCACTTCCTTCGATTCGGATATAATAGCATTTTCAAAAACATGGTTATACTCAACCATATCAGATTTTGAGATTTTACCGAATAACTTTATTTTGTTTAGAAATGATCGGTCGACTCGAGGTGGTGGGGTGTTAATTGCCGTTAAAGCCACTCTCCAGTCTGAACTATTCTGTTTTAATACGCGTACTGACGCTAAAATTGTCTCAGTTAAGGTGTCTTTTCCTACACGGAATATCTATGTAACATGCTCTTATGTCCCACCTTCTTCTGATATTCAAGTTTATATGAATCATATTACTTGTTAAAGAAGTTTCTTCACACGTGCGTGATAATGACCTATTAATGGTGTTGGGTGATTTTAATTTGCCGAACATCTCTTGGTCATTATTCATTGCTGAAAATTATCTAGTGCCCTCAGCACAGCACGATTTTATGGACTGCATGCTTGATCTTTCGTTGTTTCAAATCAATTCAATTTCTAATCATATGAATAGAACACTTGACCTTGTATTTGTTAACGACTACCTTATTTCTAATGTGTCTAGGTCCCCTCTTTTATCTCTTCCTGAGGATGTCTATCATCCAACTTTAGAGATTGCATTGCTAAATTGTAATCCTTTCATTTCGTGCTCATCAGCCAATAAGCCCCGCTATTGCTTTCGCAAAGGAAATTATTCTTTGCTGAATCAGCTTATTTATTCAACCGATTGGTCTTTCTTATATGACTCAGTTGATATTAATACAGCCATTAATTTTTTTTATATCACTCTAAGCTCCCTCTTAGATGTGTGTATTCCTAAGTCAATTCCTTCCACTACTTTTTCAAAACCACCCTGGGTTACTCCCAGATTATCACATCCAAAAAATGTAAAATCCAAATATTTTAAAAAGTTTAAAAAGTCTGTGTTCGTGTACTGACTTGGCTAAATATTTCATAGCCAAGTCGAACTTCTTTTTTCTTAATTCTAAATGCTATGACTCGCTGTAAAAGGCAATTTGCCCGAAATCCGAGACAGTTTTATAATTTTGTAAACTTGAAGCGTAAATCGTCAAGTTTGCCATCTTCTTTTTCTCTTGGGATGGATAAAGCTAGCAATGACACTGATTCTGCTAACCTCTTTGCTAATTTTTTCCAATCAACTTACTCTTCAGACTGTCCTAATACTAATTATTACCCTTATACTATTTATTCCGCTAGTTCTATACCTCCCCCCATTATTTCACACTCCTCTCTCCTATTAGCTATAAACTCTTTAAAATCTTCTTACTCTCCTGGACTCTCCCGGACAATATTCCTAGTTGTCTATTCAAGGAGTGTAGTTCTTCCCTTTTTTATCCAGTGCTAAAGCTTTTTAATCTATCACTTGAAACTTCTGTCTTTCCATCTCTTTGGAAAGAATCTTATATCATTCCTCTTCACAAGAAAGGTGGGAAGTCTGATATACAAAATTACAGGGGCATTGCAGAACTGTCCGCTATTCCTAAATTATTTGAAAAAATAATCACTTCGAATTTGCAGCATTTCTGCAAATCAGTTGTTTCCCCTGTTCAACATGGATTCGTAAAGAATCGGTCAACTACGACCAATCTGCTTGAGCTTACTTCCTTGGTAAATGATGCTTTCCTTTCGAAAATGCAAACTGATGTAATTTACACTGACTTCAGTAAGGCGTTTGACTCTGTGCACCATGACATTTTACTTTTTAAACTTGACCAAATAGGTTTCCCTCTGTCCCTTTTACTTTGGATTAATTCTTATTTAAAAGGTAGGACCCAAAGAGTAATAGTGAGGTTAACTACCTCTAAAAGGGTTCACGTTACTTCGTCTTCAATTCTGTGTTCCGGCTAGACCAACCAGAAATTATCGCCCCTTATTACTATCTACGTGCACAACAGACTACGCTATGCATAATCCTTTTCGCGTGCTACGTAAAAATTATAATAGTTTGCATCACGTTTTCTCTACCGAGCTGTCTCTACCCCTAATAAAATCGTTGCCTTCAGGATACCTTCGGGAAGTCGGTGTCCATTTCCAGCTATGAGGAGGGGCATAGCTTGCCGGACAGGCTGAAAAATTTTCCCACACCTTTTTACTTTTCTCTTTGTCCTGTCTACTTAACACTCTTTATCTAACTTACATTGCCTTACTTTATTAGCAATCTTCTTTCTCTCTTTTTCCTATTTATTGTATTTTCTTTATTAATATAGCAAATTATGATTATTTTTCATTTTACTTGAGATTACTATTTCCTACTTACAACCTTCTGCTTAGACGTAGGCTCTAATAGCGTCATTGACAAAATTAGCTGTGAAAAGGGGCACAGCTGGCCGGACTGGCAAATAAAACACCTCCATCCGTCGGTGATGCTATTTAGAAAATTGTATTCTTTAACTAGGTTTTTAGCATATAATTGTATATTGTATTGTATAATCTATTGAATAATGAGGAAGTCACTCGTTTTGTCGACCACTAAAAATAAATAAATAAACTATGAAGTAGTCAAAACTAATACAGAAGATAGGGAAAAGTATGTATTATCTCAATTTTCAAAAAACTTTCCACCACAATTCAAGTCACAGCTTTCAAACTTATGAACCAAATATAAAGATATATTCGGATTGGAAACAGAACCAATAAGCACAAATAATTTTTATAAACAAAAACTGAGATTAAAAGACCAGTGTATACAAAAAACTACAGAAGCCCACACAGTCAGGTGAACGAAGCACACAGAAGCAAGTTGGAAAATTAATCACCGACGGGATTGTTGAACCATCCTAAAAAACCATAACCAGTTTCAGAAGAAAAGAAATGGCGTTTAGAGAATGACTATCGTCAGATTAATAAAAAATTATTGTCCGATAAGTTTCCACTTCCTAGAATTAGATCAACTAGGTTGAGCAAAATACTTTTCATGCCTTGACTTATGTCAGGTTTTCACCAAATTGAACTTGAAGAGAGTTAAAAAAATATAACGTCTTTTTCAACGAGCAATAGCGCCAAATTAATTTTAAAGAATGATGACTATTGCATTCTCTGGACTAGAACCTTCACAAGCATTCCTTAATATGGATGACATAATAGTTATAGGTTGTTCCGAAAAAACACATGCTTTATAACTTGACAGATGTTTTCAAGATATGTAGGGAATACAATCTAAAGTTACATCCAGAAAAATGTTCATTTTTTATGCATGAGGTGACTTTTCTCGGTCATAAATGCAGAGATAAAGGAATACTTCCAGACGACAAGAAAGATGACGTCATTATGAATTACCCAGCGCTATACGTTTCGTAGCATTTTGCAATTATTATAGACGTTTCATAAAAAATTTCGCCGAAAATTTACGGCACATAACAAGATTATGTAAAAAGAATGTGCCTTTTCAATGGACAGATGAATGTCAAAACGCATTCAAATATTTAAAAACAAAAAATAATGGAACCTACTTTGCTACAATATCCCGAATTTAGCAAAGAATTTTGTATAATTACTGATGCAAGTAAGCAAGCATGTGGAGCGGTTTTAACTCAAAACCATAACGGACTCCAACTTCCCATTGCCCAAAGTAATAAGTGTACTTCTCAGCAGGAGTTAGCTGCAATACACTGGGCAATATTACATTTTCGACCATATATTTATGGAAAGCACTTTACAATCAAAGCAGATCACAGACTATTAATATATCTATTTTCAATGATCAATCCAAGCTCTAAACTGACACGTATGAGGCTACAATTAGAAGAGTATGACTTCACAGTCGAATATATAAAGGGAAAAGACAATCATGTAGCTGATGCGTTATCAGGAATAACCATACCAATAAAGAACTACAAAATATTATTGGAAATATAAAGAAAGTCACTACTAGATATAAAAATAGACAGAAATTCCGCGTGGAAAGCAGAGAAATAGTATTGCCCACACAATCTATGGAGAAAGATTCTAAGCCCAAAGTATATGAAGTGATAAACAATTACGAAGTATGTAAGGTGACCTTTCATGTAAAAGATATGCTATGTTTATTAGAAAATTTACTGCAAGATATGATGTTAGCGATTTATATACCAATGAAATTCTAGACTTAAGTCAATTTTTCCAAAGGCTTGAAAAGCAAACCGATATAAAAAAAATCAGCCAACTTAAAATGGCACCGTGGGAATAGACATAGATAATAGATAGATAATAGATAATTTTAAACAAATGGGCAATAAAATATTGAATACATTAAGAGTAGCGCTACTCAACCCGGTGACCCTTGTAGAAAAACAAGATGAGAAAGAAGCTATACTGTCTATATTCCATGACGATCCAATGCAAGGAGGTCATACAGGCATTGCAAAAACCTTGGCCAAGGTCAAAAGACATTATTTTTGGAAAGGTATGACTCGAAATATAACTGATTACATACGAAAATGTCAGAAATGCCACAAAGCTAAAAAAAATCTAAGCATAATAAGACCCTATTTATAATAACTGATACGCCTATAAATGTTTTCGACAGAGTGATAGTGGACACTATTGGTCCGCTACCAAGATTAGAAAATGGCAATGGATATGTAGTCACTCAATATGTGATTAAACTAAATATTTAGTTGCCATACCAGTTCCAAATAAGAACACGAACACACTCGCTAAAGCAATTTTTGAATCATTTATTCTGAAGTACGGTCCAATGAAGACGTTCATTACGGACATGGCAACAGAATATAAGAATTCAATTATAGATGATTTGTGCAAATAGATAAAAATTAAAAATATAACATCTACGGCACACCACCCCCAGACAGTTGGAACAACAGAAAGAAGTCATAGAACTTTCAATGAATACACACGCATATATATATCGGTTAATAAAACGGACTGAGGACGTATGGCTTCAATATTTCGTTTACTGTTTCAACACCACCCACTCTATGGCACATACTTATTGTCCATACGAGCTAGTATTAGGTAAAACAAATAGCCTACCAAAACATTTTAATAGCAAAGATAGTATAGAACCACTTTATAATATAGATAATTACGCTAGGGAAACGAAATATTGACTAGAAACAGCATATAAAAGAGCTGGGATAATGCTTGAACAACACAAACATAGAAACAAACCTTTTTATGACAAGAAACTCGAAAACTTTGAATTAAAATTATGAGATAAAGAAACGAAACAGGACATAAGCTAGATGGTGATTATATTGGACCATATAAGGTCACAGGTATAGAGAGATAATATCAGATAATAACGAGAAAGGAGGGCTATCTTCGGCACGCCAAAGATCTAATACCCTTGCAGACCCAACCTTTTCATAATGCTCATGGTGCTTTGCCCCTATCTAAGAAGTACCGGGAAAATAGTAAATGCCAAGTTTGGTCAAGATATATTGATAAACAAAATGTTTTATCATACAACTTAATTTTCAACCGATCGTTCCTATGGCAGCTATATGATATAGTGGTCCGATCTTAATAGGATTTTGCATATATATGAAAAGTAAAGTGAAACTAATAAATGCCGAGTTTGGTCAAGACATCTTGATAAACAAAATGTTTTTTCATACAAAAACTTAATTTTCGACCGATCGTTCCTATGGCTGCAATATGATATAGTGGTCCGATCTTAATAGGATTTTGCATATATATGAAAAGTAAAGTGAAACTAATAAATGCCGAGTTTAGTCAAGACATCTTGATAAACAAAATGTTTTTTCATCCAAAAACTTAATTTTCGACCGATCATTCCTATGGCAGCTATATGATATAGTCGTCCGATCTTAATAGGATTTTGCATATATATGAAAAGTAAAGTGAAACTAATAAATGCCGAGTTTGGTCAAGACATCTTGATAAACAAAATGTTTTTTCATACAAAAACTTAATTTTCGACCGTTCGTTCCTATGGCAGCTATATGATATAGTGGTCCGATCCAGCTGGTTTTCACATATGTGCTGCGTGCAACAGAAAGAGGGAGTTCTGCAAAGTTTCATTAAGATAGCTTTAAAACTGAGGGACTAGTTCGCATTGAAACAGACAGACGGACAGACGGACATGGCTATATCGACTCGGCTGTTGATGCTGATTAAAAATATATATACTTTATGGGGTCGGAGATGTCTCCTTCTATGCCTTACACATTTCACGACAAAATTATAATACCATCTGCAAGGGTATAACAAGCACTGACGTAATGTATGAACACGAATATTACAGAAACCTCTTGTTCCAACAGCATATAAATAAAAAAAAAAGTTGCCTTGGCAGGGTTCGAACTCTCAACTGACCGCATTACTTGTTGGCGACTCTACTCAACAGCCACACCAGCAAAAAAAAATTTACTTTCCCCGATATGAATCGAATTTGCGACAGACCGCACTACATGCTATGCATCTACTCAGCATCCACACCAATAATTAAGTACTTATGATAAAAAAGGAACTTAAATAGTATTACATTGCTGTTAGCATGCGCATGAATGTATGTTTGTGCATGTATACCCGACTTCTTGATATTTTCGCTGGCTGTGTCATCCAATTGCTCAGTTAAATATAACTTTTGTTTTGTCTTAACCGATCTTTATGCAATTTTCTACACTATATCTTATAATACCACAAAATATTAGTGTATTCTCAAAAAGTCAATTGCATTTATATTGTGGCTTAAATTGGTTGGGAATAAAAGTTGGGTTATTAACATGATTTATACCCCGCTGCGGTGATTGCGAGAAGATGTCAATAGGTATAAAAAGAGAGATACTTGACATATATATAATATTCTAGAAGCAACATATCCAGTTTGGTGAATCCAGCTTATAATATTTACCAAAATTGCTAAAAAAAAAAATAGGATGTCGATATCGATTTTAATCGATTGCTAAATTCTATCTGCGCAGGAACTAGGAGGACCTGTAGGTGAGATGTATCTCAAATTTCATTCTCTAGCTCTTATAGGTTCTGAGATCCTTGCGTTCATACAAACTGACGGACGGAAGGACAGACTGACGGACATGGCTAGATCGACTAGGCTATTGATGCTGATCAAGAATATACATACTTTACGGGGTCGGAGATGTCTGTGCCATTTCCTCCACGCGCTGATCGGCAATCGCCAAAAAAAACCAAGAAAAACTGCCCAACGGGCCAACAACATCAGCAGCAACGCCGCTGAAACGCCGCTGCCAGCCTCGCTGCCGCTAAGCCACAGGTAACTAGGGCCAGAATTGATTTAAGTTTAGTTGGTTGCAAATTAACATCAAATAAAAGAAGTCTTGCTTCCATACAAATTATATTATCTTCATCGTTTAATAGACTTTGATAATAACTTGTATCCCAATTTCGATAAACAATTCTCACTTACCACAGATACCAGTAATATTGCCATACAAGCAGTGTTATCACAAGAGCATAAACCGATCCATGCCAGCAGAACACTGAACGAACACGAAATAAATAGAAATAGAATTTTTAGCTAGCCCAATGTGAAGCTACAAACGTGGAAAACCAATCAAATATGTGCCTGTGAAATTATGTAGCAGATACTTTATAGCGAATTAAAATGGAGGAAAATCTATTAGGCGAAAGTCCAGAAAGCGTAGCCGCAACCATGCATAGTGCACAGGAAGACAACGTAAACCATATTCCTATCACAGAAAGGCCTATTAATTATTATAACAGGCAACTAGAGTTCATAAAACTACTAGTAACACTACACTACTTTCACAAAGTAAAAACTAAAATTCTTAATCAGGAATTGACGCTAAAGAAATTATTAACGAATTCCTATGCACTAAGAAAAGTGTAATTTACTTCCAAAATGAAATAATCAACCCAAATAACTTAACTCATATGAAAAAGTTATCTAAGCAAGTTATAGATGTCCAAACCTATGCAAACTTTAAGGAAATCATTCTTAAAAGTCAGAAAGACTTAGAGCATCCCGGCATAGAAAAAGTCAAAGCCCTTCTTAAGGAAAATGACTATTTCCCTGACCAACAAAAGTTGATACAAAACATCATAAATGAATGCGAAATATGCAATATAGCCAAAACGGAACATAGAAATACTAAATTCTTTTTCCAAACGACTCCAGAAACGTTCAACTCCCAGGAGAAATACGTCGTGGATGTTTATATAATAGACAAAAAACAGTTTATATCTTGTATAGACATTAACACCAAATCATTTACTCCTTATCAAGAATAGAAATAAACAGCAGAAATTTTCTCGAAACAAAATGAGCAATCCTTCAAATTTTCAACCTAATGGGTAAACCAACGATATCAAAGCAGATAAAGATTCAGCCTTCATGTGCGCAGCACATATCAAAAGGCAAAAAGAGCCTAACTTAAACTGATAGCATATTTACTGTTTTTCCTAATAAGCAACTTTATACGAGAAGTCCAACCCCAAGTCTTCGAAATCAACCCAACCAAAGCTAAAAATGAACAGAACAAACTTATAACAAAATTAATAATGAAGCTGAAGAATTCGAAACATATCCATAGATAAAATACTTAAAAGAAAAATTGGGGGAAAAAAAATAAATGGCATGGAAAAAACAAAACGCAGCAAGCACGGTCTTGATAACTTTTTATAAATATCTGCTCGGCACAATCGATCAAGAAGATAAAGAGGAATTAGAATCTAAAATGAATAATATAGCAGACAATAGCTACAAGCAAACAAACTAAATCGAGTATTAGAATCAGTCAAAACAGGCATAGAAACCATAAATTATTTAAATCAAGCTGACGAGGAAAGCCAAAGGTTAGCACTCCTCATATTTAACCTCAGCAATACACCGAATGCACAGAAGATATAGAGTTAGGTTAATAATGGAAGGTTCAATCCAATTAGATGAAATAATAATCACAGTCACACTACTAGATTATACACAAACGATTTATGTAAGCAATAATGTAATCAAATTAGAACCACTGTCTTATATTCAAGCTAAAGAAATCGTAAAAGATCACACAAAAATTTACAATACCTTTCAAATTGTAATAGTTACAACACTTTGCATAATTATAAGTGCCATAATATTGTATATTATCTATAGGTTCAAAGCATTACCCACAAGAATAACTGTCAAATATAAGAAACAAAAAGAAGATCAATCGTTCCTATAGCAGATATGTGCTGTAGTATTCCGTTGTAAATACGATTTTACAAAAATGTAGGGAGCATAGTGAAATCTTGAAATGCCGTGTTTAATCAAAACAAGAATAAAATTCTGAAATCGGAGCCGTACGATTGGCAATGAAATACACTGAAATACAAAGAAAATCAAAGAGCGAATTAATATTCCTATTGGGCGCCCACAGTGTCTAGTTTGGAGAAAGCGTCTCAATTCAACAATTGCGCTCAGCTCAGCCTGCCAGCCAAAGAGGCCAGATGGGGCGTGCTTCAAGTGCTGGAGTATGGATCATCAGTATGCGCGGTGTCCTAAGCGCAATACTACAACAACAATTGCTGCAGTGCAAGGTAACGAGGACACGGGTGAGATGAATAGTAACGAGTTAGCAGCTGTTCAATTAATACAATTATGAGTTCCGTTTGGTGAAGTAAGAGGCACAAGTATTTTTGGTTTGTTCGATACGGGGAGTCCCGGCTTTATTCATAAGGCATTGAGGCATTAATACCAAAAAATATAAAGCTAAAATCTGCAGTCACTCAATACCATGGATTAGGAGGACGGCCTATCCCAACTCGGGGAAAGTTGAAATGCCGAATTAATTTTCTTATGAGAACCTATATAAGTTCACTTAATATTATATACGATAAGATATTACCTTTACCAATATTATTAGGAAGAGATACTTTAGAAATCATTGAAGTAAAATAAGAAATAAGTTCATAAGAAAATTATGAATGCTGAATATCATCTTTTGAGTAGACACAGGTGCAGACATTTCAATAGTTCATATCGTGGATTTACAATTCGCTATTCCTTGTGACGTCATAATATGAATCGATTTTATTAAAAAATATAACTGTCAATTAGACTTCAAGCAATCTAAAGATTGGCTTATAATTATACCTAATATCTTAAAATTTTCAATCAATAACATTCAGTTCTGGCAACAACTCAATACTTCTGCCAGCAAGATCCCAAGTTATTAGAAAAATTCAACCAAATTCAAAAGAGGACAGTGTATTGATTCCAAATCAACAAATTAAGTGTGGTATTTACATTGCAAGTACCATAGCAATAACTGAAAACGCTTTCATAAGAATACTTAATACAACAAATAAAGATCAAGTAGTCAGTGCAAAAACTTAAAGTATGAATCACTTTCGAACTACGAAGTAGTCAAAACTAATACAGAAGATAGGGAAAAGTCTGTATTATCTCAACTTTCAAAAAACTTTCCACCACAATTCAAGTCACAGCTTTCAAACTTATGAACCAAATATAAAGATATATTCGGATTGGAAACAGAACCAATAAGCACAAATATTTATTATAAACAACAACTGAGATTAAAAGACCATTGTATACAAAAAACTACAGAAGCCCACACAGTCAGGTGAACGAAGCACACAGAAGCAAGTTGGAAAATTAATGTTGAACCATCCGTATCAAAACTAATACAGAAGATAGGGAAAAGTCTGTATTATCTCAACTTTCAAAAAACTTTCCACCACAATTCAAGTCACAGCTTTCAAACTTATGCTCTTAGTATAAAGATATATTCGGATTGGAAACAGAACCAATAAGCACAAATTATTTTTATAAACAAAAACTGAGATTAAAAGACCAGTGTATACAAAAAACTACAGAAGCCCACACAGTCGGGTGAACGAAGCACACAGAAGCAAGTTGGAAAATTAATCACCGACGGGATTGTTAAACCATCTGTTATGGGGCGAAGTGAAAATAGCTGTTGACTAAGTCCTACTACTAAGTCGATCGCACGCAGCTGCATTTTTGTCGAGGTTCATTTTCGTTTAGTGCTTGCAGCTGAGCAGAAGTGAAAGAGAACAGAAGCGCGTGCGGAGCACGAATGTAAGTCTCATAATCATGTAAAATATAGGTTGTTAAATAATGAAAAAATAATAAAGATTTCAGCGTTCGAATTATATTATATCGTACCGCCTCGTACGAATCGAATTGAATCGAGTATCTTTCAACGCTAGAAGTCCCTGCCGAATACGCGCCCCGACACGAGTCTCGGTGCCAACACCATTCGTAACTGAATATAATAACCCATTATTACTTGTCCCTAAAAAACCATCTCCAGGTTCAGAAGAAAATATATGGCGAGTAGTGATTGACTATCGTCAAATTAATAAAAAATTATTGTCCGATAAGTTTCCACTTCCGCAATTTGTTAATTTCTGGCTGTGTGAGAATATGATGCATGCTAAATGTGCAGGTCTCACTGGGCGTGATTCTGACAAGATCGCTGCTATTGCCAAGAACGGCTGCGGTGGCTTGCGTTGGTCGTGCCCAGAATGCATCGACAAGCAAATTGTCCTTATCGCCTTCTCCAAGTGACTGTCCAATTACCCCTGTTTCAACCCCTGTACTGGTCGCAGTAGAGCCCGTACCTGATCCCGTCCCAATTAATCAAACTGCCTCAGCCCCGTCAGCTCCTGGCCGCAAAGGTAGACCTGCGCGCAATCTTACCCAGATTGTTAAAAACAATCATTGTGCCTCTTTAGCTCCTCCAACTCGTGTATTACCTACAGCCCCATCAGCGCCTACTTTAACGGTAGTTGCCCCTCGTAGGCAAGTTTTTGTGTCTCGACTTTCGTCGAAAATCACTTCTGAGTCATTGGCAACCTATATTGCTAGCAAATCTTCTGCTAGCGTGTCAATAACCAAATTTAATTTCTCCACCCCTCGTGAAATATCATCATTCAAAATAAATGTTTCACATGATATGTTCCCAATCATTTGTGATGGCCACCACACATGATTGTTCATGAGTTCAAGCCTAAAAAGCGTAACCAGCCTGTCACCCTTCCAGTCCCTTCAATACAGGGTACCATTTCTGCCCCAAAAAACTAGCTTCATCTTCTGACCAAATCTTTATTCATTATCAGAATGTCAGAGGTCTCATTTCAAAGCTTAAAAATCTTTTCATGGCCAGCACTTCTTTCGATTTGGATATAATAGCATTTTCAGAAACATGGTTTAACTCAGCCATATCTGATTCTGAGATTTTACCGAATAACTCTATTTTGTTTAGAAATGATCGGCCGACTCGAGGTGGTGGGGTGTTAATTGCCGTTAAAGCCACTCTCCAGTCTGAACTATTCTGTTTTAATACGCGTACTGACGCTAAAATAGTCTCAGTTAAGGTGTCTTTTCCTACACGGAATATCTATGTAACATGCTCTTATGTCCCACCTTCTTCTGATATTCAAGTTTATATGAATCATATTACTTGTTAAAGAAGTTTCTTCACACGTGCGTGATAATGACCTATTAATGGTGTTGGGTGATTTTAATTTGCCGAACATCTCTTGGTCATTATTCATTGCTGAAAATTATCTAGTGCCCTCAGCACAGCATGATTTTATGGACTGCATGCTTGACCTTTCGTTGTTTTAAATCAATTCAATTTCTAATCATATGAATAGAACACTTGACCTTGTATTTGTTAACGACTACCTTATTTCTAATGTGTCTAGGTCCCCTCCTTTATCTCTTCCTGAGGATGTCTATCATCCAACTTTAGGGATTGCAATGCTAAATTGTAATCCTTTCATTTCGTGCTCATCAGCCAAGAAGCCCCGCTATTGCTTTCGCAAAGGAAATTATTCTTTGCTGAATCAGCTTATTTATTCAACCGATTGGTCTTTCTTATATGACTCAGTTGATATGAATACAGCCATTAATTTTTTTTATATCACTCTAAGCTCCCTCTTAGATGTGTGTATTCCTAAGTCAATTCCTTCCACTACTTTTTCAAAACCACCCTGGTTTACTCCCAGATTATCATATCTAAAAAATGTAAAATCCAAATATTTTAAAATGTTTAAAAAGTCTGGTTCGCGTACAGACTTGGCTAAATATTCCATAGCCAAGTCGAACTTCTTTCTTGTTAATTCTCAATGCTATGAGAATTATCTAATTCGTTGTAAAAGGCAATTCGTCCGAAATCTGAGAAAGTTTTATAATTTTGTAAACTTGAAGCGTAAATCTTCAATTTTGCCATCTTCTTTTTTTCTTGGGATGGATAAAGCTAGCAATGACACTGATTCTGCTAACCTCTTTGCTAATTTTTTCCAATCAACTTACTCTTCAGTCTGTCCTAATACTTATTCTTACCCTTATACTATTTCTTTCGCTAGTTCTATACCTCCCCCCATTATTTCACACTCCTCTCTCCTATTAGCTATAAACTCTTTAAAATCTTCTTACTCTCCTGGACTCTCCCGGACAATATTCCTAGTTGTCTACTCAAGGAGTGTAGTTCTTACCCTTTTTATCCAGTGCTAAAGCTTTTTAATCTATCCCTTGAAACTTCTGTCTTTCCATCTCTTTGGAAAGAATCTTATATCATTCCTCTTCACAAGAAAGGTGGGAAGTCTGATATACAAAATTACAGGGGTATTGCATAACTGTCCGCTATTCCTAAATTATTTGAAAAAATAATCACTTCGAATTTGCAGCATTTCTGCAAATCAGTTGTTTCCCCTTTTCAACATGGATTCGTAAAGAATCGGTCAACTACGAGCAATCTGCTTGAGCTTACTTCCTTGGTAAATGATGCTTTCCTTTCGAAAATGCAAACTGATGTAATTTACACTGACTTCAGTAAGGCGTTTGACTCTGTGCACTATGACATTTTACTTCTTAAACTTGACCAAATAGGTTTCCCTCTGTCCCTTTTACTTTGGATTAATTCTTATTTAAAAGGTAGGACCCAAAGAGTAATACTGAGGTTGACTACCTCTAAAAGGGTTCACGTTACTTCGTCTTCAATTCACTGTTCCGGCTAGACCAACCAGAAATTATCGGCCCTTATTACTATCTACGTGCACAACAGACTACGCTATGCACAACCTTTTTCGCGGGCTATGTAAAAATTATAATAGTTTGCATCACGTTTTCTCTACCGAACAGTCTCTACCCCGAATAAAATCGTTGCTTTCAGGAAGTCGCTCTCCATTTCCAGCTATGAGCAGGGGCATAGCTTGCCGGACAGGCTAAAAAATTTTCCCCCACCTTTTAACTTTTCTGTTTGTCCTATCTACTTAACACTCTTTATCTAACTTACATTGCTTTACTTTATTAACAATCTTCTTACTTTCTTTTTTCCTATTTATTGTATTTTCTTTATTAATATAGCAAATTAAGATTATTTTTAATTTCACTTGAGATTACTTTTGCCTACTTACAACCTTCTGCTTAGATGTAAATTAGCGGTGAAAAGGGGCACAGCTGGACGGACTGGCAAATAAAACACCTCCATCGGTCGATGATGCTATTTAGAAAATTGTATCCTTTAACTAGGCTTTTAGCATATAATTCTATTGTACAATCTTTTGAATAATGAGGAAGACACTCGTTTTGTCGACCATTAACAAATAAATAAATATATAAAGGAATACTTCCAGCAGACAAGAAATATGACGTCATTATGAATTACCCAGCGCTAGACGTTTCGTAGCATTTTGCAATTATTATAGACGTTTCATAAAAAATTTCGCAAAAAAAAAAACTAATGGAACCTACTTTGCTACAATATCCCGATTTTAGCAAAGTAAGCAAGCATGTGGAGCGGTTTTAACTCAAATCCATAACGAACTCCAACTTCCCATTGCATATGCTTCAAGAGCTTTCACTAAGGGAGAAAGTAATAAGTGTACTACTGAGCAGGAGTTAGCTGCAATACACTGGGCAATATTACATTTTCGACCATATATTTTTGCAAAGCACTTTACAATCAAGACAGATCGCAGACTATTAATATATCTATTTTCAATGATCAATCCAAACTCTGAACTGACACGTATGAGGCTAGAATTAGAAGAGTATGACTTCACAGTCGAATATATAAAGGGAAAAGACAATCATGTAGCTGATGCGTTATCAGGAATAACCATACCAATAAAGAACTACAAAATATTATTGGAAATATAAAGAGAGTCACTACTTGATATAAAAATAGACAGAAATTCCGCGCGGAAAGCAAAGAAATAGTATTGCTCACACAATCTATAGAGAAAGCTTCTAAGCCCAAAGTATATGAAGTCATAAACAATTACGAAGTATGAAAGGTAGTAACATTGCATGTAAAAGATATGCTACGTTTATTTAAACATAGTAGAAAATTTACTGCAAGATATGATGTTAGAGATTTATATACCAATGATTTATATACCTTGAAAAGCAAGCCGATATAAAAAAAATCAGCCAACTCAAAATGGCACCGTGAGAAAATATCTTTGAACATATTTCCATAGATAATTTCAAACAAATGGCAATAAAGGCAATAAAATATTGAATACATTAAGAGTAGCGCTACTCAACCCGGTGACCCTTGTAGAAAAAAAAAAGATGAGAAAGAAGCTATACTGTCTATATTCTATGACGATCCAATGCTATGACGGTCATACAGGCATTGCAAAAACCTTGGCCAACGTCAAAAGACATTATTTTTGGAAAGGTATGACTCGAAAAATATCTGATTACATACGAAAATGTCAGAAATCCCAAAAAGCTACAAAAACTAAGCATAGTAAGACCCCATTTATAATAACTGATAAGCCTATAAATGTTTTCGAGAGAGTGATAGTGGACACTATTGGTCCGCTACCAAAATCAGAAAATGGCAATGGATATGTAGTCACTCAATATGTGACTTAACTAAATATTTAGTTGCCATACCAGTTCCAAATAAGAACACGAACACAGTCGCTTAAGCAATTTTTGAATCATTTATTCTGAAGTACGGTCCAATGAAGACGTTCATTACGGACATGGCAATAGAATATAAGAATTCACTTACAGATGATTTGTGCAAATACCGAAAAATTAAAAATATAACATCTACGGCACACCACCCCTAGACAGTTGGTACAACAGAAAGAAGTAATAGAACTTTCAATAAATACACACGCATATATCGGTTAATAAAACGGACTGAGGACGTATGGCTTCAATCTTTCGTTTACTGTTTCAACACCACCCACTCTATGGTACATACTTATTGTCCATACGAACTAGTATTTGGTAAAACAAATAGCCTACCAAAACATTTTAATAGCAAAGATAGTATACAACCACTTTATAATATAGATGATTACGCTAAGGAATCGAAATATAGACTATAAACAGCATATAAACGAGAAAGAAGGGCTATCTTCGGCACGCCAAAGATCTAATTCCCTTGCAGACCCAACCTTTTCATAATGTTCATAGTGCTTTGCCCCTATCTAAGAAGTACCGGGAAAATAGTAAATGCCAGGTTTGGTCAAGATATCTTGATAATCAATATGTTTTTTCATACGACTTAATTTTCAACCGATCGTTCCTATGGCAGCTATATGATATAGTGGTCCGATCTTAATAGGATTTTGCATATATATGAGGAGTAAAGTAAAACTAATAATTGCCGAGCTTGGTCAAGATATCTTGAAAAACAAAATGTTTTTTCATCCAAAAACTTAATTTTCGACCGATCCTTCCTATGGCAGCTATATGATATAGGGGTCCGATCTTAATAGGATTTTGTATATATATGAGAAGTAAAGTAAAACTAATAAATGCCGAGTTTGGTCAAGATATCTTGAAAAACAAAATGTTTTTTTATACAAAAACTTAATTTTCGACCGATCGATCCTATGGCAGCTATATGATATAGGGGTCCGATCTTAATAGGATTTTGCATATATATGAGGAGTAAAGTAAAACTAATAAGTGCCGAGTTTGGTCAAGATATCTTGAAAAACAAAATGTTTTTCATACAAAAACTTAAACGGACAGACGGACGGACGGACATGGCTATATCGACTCGGCTGTTGATGCTGATTAAGAATATGTATACTTTATGGGGTCGGAGATGTCTCCATCTATGAGTTACACATTTCATTCCTATGGCAGCTTTATGATATAGTGGTCCGATATTAATAGGATTTTGCACATATATGAGGAGTAAAGTAAAACTAATAAATGCCGAGTTTGGTCAAAATATCTTGAAAAACAAAATGTTTTTTTATACAAAAACCTAATTTTCGAACGATCATTCCTATGGCAGCTATATGATATAGTGGTCCGATCTTAATAAGAATTTGTTTATATATGGTGAGTAAGGTAAAACTAATAAATGCCGAGTTTGGTCAAGATATCTTGATAAACAAAATATTTGTACATACAAAAACTTAATTTTCGACCGATCGTTCCTATGGCAGCTATATGATATAGTGGTCCGATCCAGTTGGTTTTCACATATGTGCTGCGTGCAACAGAAAGAGGGAGTTCTGCAAAGTTTCATTAAGATAGCTTTAAAACTGAGGGACTAGTTCGCATAGAAACAGACAGACGGACATGGCTATATCGACTCGGCTGTTGATGCTGATTAGGAAAATATATACTTTATGGGGTCGGAGATGTCTCCTTCTATGCGTTACACATTTCACGACAAAATTATAATACCCTCTGCAAGGGTATAATTAAAATGTTTAAGCAAATTTTTATGTTTTTTAATCTTTAACACTTTCAAAAAAAAAAAGAAAAGATATTCAATAAATTTAAAATAATTACATTATATTACGTTATTTCTCTAAAACGGGAGGTGTAGTGTGTATATGCCTTAAAAGAACACCCTATATAAAGTATGTGGCAGCTTGTCATATACGCAGCGCAGGTCACTAGCCTCTCTAGCTGACCATTTATGCTTACACTGCACTTTCCACTTTGAGCGCATTCCTTGAGCAGCATATATGCTCACTAACACAGGCATTTGCAAGCTGCTCACTCTCCCTCTCTTTGTAGCTGTTAACCAATAACAGCATAAGTATATACATGTATCCATAGACTAAGTGCATTATATTGACCTTAAATAAATTCATTCGATTTTAATAACCAAACGAGAAAGAAGGGCTATCTTCGGCACGCCAAAAGATCTAATACCCTTCAGACCCAACCTTTCCATAATCCTCATTTTGCCTTGCCCCTATCTAAGAAATACCGGGAAAATAGTTAATGCCAATTTTGGTCAAGATATCTTGATAAACAAAATGTTTTTTCATACAACTTAATTTTCGACCGATCGTTCCTATAGCAGCTATATGATATAGTGGTCCGATCTTAATAGGATTTTCATATAAATGCCGAGTTTGGTCAAGATATCTTGAAAAACAAAATATTTTTCATACAAAAACTTAATTTTCGACCGATCGTTCCTATGGCAGCTATATGATATAGGGGTCCGATCTTAATAGGATTTTGCACATATATGAGAAGTAAAGTAAAACTAATAAATGCCGAGTTTGGTCAAGATATCTTGAAAAACAATATGTTTTTCATACAAAAACTTAATTTTCGACCGATCGTTCCTATGGCAGCTATATGATATAGTGGTCCGATCGTAAAAGGTATTGCATATATATGAAAAGTAAAGTGAAACTAATAAATAACTAGTGTGGTCAAGATATCTTGATAAACAAACGGTTTTTTCATACAAAAAATTAATGTCGGACCGATCGTTCCGATGGCAGCTATATGATATAGTGGTCCGATCCAGCTGGTTTTCACATATGTGCTGCGTGCAACAGAAAGAGGGAGTTCTGCAAAGTTTCATTAAGATAGCTTTAAAACTGAGGGACTAGTTCGCATAGAAGCAGACGGACAGACGGACATGGCTATATCGACTCGGCTGTTGATGCTGATTAGGAAAATATATACTTTATGGGGTCGGAGATGTCTCCTTCTAAGCGTTACACATTTCACGACAAAATAATAATACACTCTGCAAGGATTTAATTAAAATGTATAAGCAAATTTTTATGTTTTTTAATCTTTAACACTTTCAAAAAAAAAAGAAAAGATATTCAATAAATTTAAAATAATTACATTATATTACGTTATTTCTTTAAAACGGGAGGTGTAGTGTGTATATGCCTTAAAAGAACACCCTATATAAAGTATGTGGCACTTTGTCATATACGCAGCGCAGGTCACTAGCCTCTCTAGCTGACCATTTATGCTTACACTGCACTTTCCACTTTGAGCGCATTCCATGAGCAGCATATATGCTCACTAACACAGGCATTTGCAAGCTGCTCACTCTCCCTCTCTTTGTAGCTGTTAACCAATAAGCGCATAAGCATATACATGTATCCATAGGCAAAGTGCATTATATTGACCTTAAATAAATTCATTCGATTTTAATAACCAAACGAGAAAGAAGGGCTATCTTCGGCACGCCAAAAGATCTAATACCCTTCAGACCCAACCTTTTCATAATCCTCATTTTGCCTTGCCTATATCTAAGAAATACCGGGAAAATAGTTAATGCCAATTTTGGTCAAGATATCTTGATAAACAAAATGTTTTTTCATACAACTTAATTTTCGACCGTTCGTTCCTATAGCAGCTATATGATATAGTGGTCCGATATTAATAGGATTTTGCATATATGAGGATTAAAGTAAAACTAATAAATGTCGAGTTTGGTCAAGATATCTAGAAAAACCAAATGTTTTTTCATACAAAAACTTAAATTTCGACCGATCGATCGTATGGCAGCTATATGATATAGTGGTCCGATCTTAATAGGTATTGCATATATATGAAAAGTAAAGTGAAACTAATAAATAACGAGTTTGGTCAAGATATCTTGATAAACAAAAGGTTTTTTCATACAAAAACTTAATTTTGGACCGATCGTTCCTATGGCAGCTATATGATATAGTGGTCCGATCCAGCTGGTTTTCACATATGTGCTGCGTGCAACAGAAAGAGGGAGTTCTGCAAAGTTTCATTAAGATAGCTTTAAAACTGAGGGACTAGTTCGCATAGAAACAGACAGACGGACAGACGGACATGGCTATATCGACTCGGCTGTTGATGCTGGTTAAGAATATATATACTTTATGGGGTCGGAGATGTCTCTTATGCGTTACACATTTCACGACAAAATAATAATACCCTCTGCAAGGGTATAAAAAAAAGTTGCCTTGGCAGGGTTCGAACTCTCAACTGACCGCATTACTTGTTGTCGACTCTACTCAACAGCCACACCAGCAAAAAAAAAATTTACTTTCCCCGATATGGATCGAATTTGCGACAGACCGCACTACACGCTATGCATCTACTCAGCATCTACACCAATAATTAAGTACTTATGATAAAAAAGGAACTTAAATAGTATTACATTGCTGTTAGCATGCGCATGAATGTGTGTTTGTACATGTAAACACGAATTCTTGATGTTTTCGCTGGCTGTACCATCCAATTGCTCAGTTAAATATAACTTTGGTTTTGTCTTAACCGATCTTTATGCAATTTTCTACACTATATCTTATTATACCATAGAATATTAGTGTATTCTTAAAAAGTCAATTGCATTTATATTGTGTCTTAAATTGGTTGGCAATAAGAGTTGGGTTATTAACATGATTTATACCCCGCTGCGGTGATAGCGAGGAGGTGTCAATAGGTATAAAAAGAGAGATACTTGACATATATATAATATTCTAGAAGCAACATATTTAGTTTGGTGAATCCAGCTCATAATATTTACCAAAATTGCTAAAAAAAAATATAGGATGTCGATATCGATTTTAATCGATTGCTAAATTCTATCTGCGCAGGAACTAGGAGGACCTACATCTAAAATTTCAAGTCTCTAGCTCTTATAGGTTCTGAGATCCTTGCGTTCATACAAACTGACGGACGGAAGGACAGACAGACGGACATGGGTAGATCGACTAGGCTATTGATGCTGATCAAGAATAAACATACTTTACGGGGTCGGAGATGCTTAATTCTGCATTTTACATTTGCCATACATTTGCATTTTGCTTAAGAACAATATACCCTTACACCCATTTTTAATGGGTTCAGGGTATAAAAACATGCAAAAAGTTGAGACGCACTCTAGCAAATAGAGTCGGCTTCATAACTCTGTTCACAGTTGCTATCCTTCTAACCTGTGTATTAAACGTAATGAAGAAAAATAAAAAAAAATATAATACTGCAACTGAACAAAGAATAAGAGAGACCCAAAAAAAGAACCAGCACTTATCCAAATACAAAATACAGATGTCAACAATCTCAAGTTCAACAACATACCGTTATTCTGAAGATCGCTTGAGAACAAGCTTAAATTAAAGGGAAGAGTGATCAACAATTAAATTCATACAGTCACAATAAGAAGCATTGTAACACCTCATAAGAAGTGCAGCAAAATGCTGACTTGGTGTCTGTGCCATTTCGTCCACTCGCCGATCGCAATCGCCAAGAATTCCAAGAGAAAATTGCCCAACGGGCCAACAACATCAGCAGCAACGCCGCTGCCAACGCCGCTGCCGCTAAGCCACAGATAACTAGGGCTAGAATTGATTTAAGTTTATTTAGTTGCAAATTAACATCAAATAAAAGAAGTCTTGCTTCCATACAAATTATATTATCTTCATCGTTTAATAGACTTTGGTATTAACTTGTATCCCAATTTTGAGAAACAATTCTCACTAACCACAGATGCCAGTAATATTGCCATACAAGCAGTGTTATCACAAGAGCATAAACCGATCCATGTAAGCAGAACACTGAACGAACACGAAATAAATAGAAATAGAATTTTTAGCTAGCCCAATGTGAAGCTACAAACGTGGAAAACCAAGCTAAATGAGTTTGATTACCACATCAAATATGTGCCTGTGAAGGAAATTTATGTAGCAGATACTTTATAACGAATTAAAATAGAGGAAAATCTCTTAGGCGAAAGTCCAGAAAGCGTAGCCGCAACCATGCATAGTGCACAGGAAGACAACGTAAGCCATATTCCTATCACAGAAAGGCCTATTAATTATTATAACAGGCAACTAGAGTTCATAAAACTACTAGTAACACTACACTACTTTCACAAAGTAAAAACTAAAATTCTTAATCAGGAATTGACGTTAAAGAAATTATTAACGAAAGCCTATGCACTAAGAAAAGTGTAATTTACTTCCAAAATGAAATAATCAACCCAAATAACTTAACTCATATGATAAAATTATCGAAGCAAGTTATAGATGTCCAAACCCATGCAAACTTTAAGGAAATCATTCTTAAAAGTCATAAGGACTTATTGCATCCCGGGATAGAAAAAGTTAAAGCCCTTCTTAAGGAAAATGACTATTACCCTGACCAACAAAAGTTGATACAAAACATCATAAATGAATGTGAAATATGCAATATAGCCAAAACGGAACATAGAAATACTAAACTCTTTTTTCAAACGATTCCAGAAACGTTCAACTCCCGGGAGCAATACGTCGTGGATTTTTATATCATAGACAAAAAACAGTTTCTATCTTGTATAGACATTAACACCAAATCATTTACTCCTTATCAAGAATAGAAATAAACAGCAGAAATTTTCTCGAAACAAAATGAGCAATCCTCCAAATTTTCAACTTAATGGGTAAACCAACGATATCAAAGCAGATAAAGATTCAGCATTCATGTGCGCGGCATATATCAAAAGGCAAAAGGAACCTAACTTAAGCTGACAGCATATTTACTGTTTTTACTACTAAGCAACTTTATACGAGAAGTCCAATCCCAAGTCTTCGAAATCAACCCAACCAAAGCTAAAAATGAACAGAACAAACTTATAACAAAATTAATAATGAAGCTGATGAATTCGAAACATATCCATAGATAAAATACTTAAAAGAAAAATTAGAAAGAAAAATGAATGGCATGGAAATAACAAAACGCAGCAAGCACGGTCTTGATAACTTTTTATAAATATCTGCTCGGCACACTAGACCAAGAAGATAAAGAGGAATTAGAATCTAAAATGAATAATATAGCAGACAATAGCTACAAGCAAACGAACTAAATCGAGTATTAGAATCAGTCAAAACAGGCATAGAAACCATAAATTATTTAAATCAAGCTGACGAGGAAAGCCAAAGGTTAGCACTCCCCATATTTAACCTCAGGAATACACCGAATACACAGAAGACATAGAGTTAGGTTAATAATGGAAGGTTCAATCCAATTAGGTGAAATAATAATCACATTCACACTACTAGATTATACACAAACGATTTATGTAAGCAATAATGTAATCAAATTACAACCACTGTCTTATATTCAAGCTAAAGAAATCGTAAAAGATCACACAAAAATGTATAATACCTTTCAAATTGTAAAAGTTACAACACTTTGCATAATTATAAGTGCCATAATATTATATATTATCTATAGGTTCAAAGCATTACCCACAAGAATAACTGTCAAATATAAGAAACAAAAAGAAGATCAATCGTTCCTATAGCAGATATGTGCTGTAGTATTCCGTATGTAAATACGATTTTGCAATAATGAAGGGAGCATAATGAAATCTTTAAATGCCGTGTTTAATCAAAACAAGAAGAATACAATTCTGAAATCGGAGCCGTACGATTGGCAATGAAATACACTGAAATATTAAGAAAATCAAAGAGCGAATTAATTTCCCTATTGGGCGCCCACAGTGTCTAGTTTGGAGAAAGCTTCTCAATTCATCAATTGCGCTCAGCTCAGCCCGCCAGCCAAAGAGGCCAGATGGGCCGTGCTTCAAATGCTAGGGTATGGATCATCAGTATGCGCGGTGTCCTAAGCGCAGTACTTCAACAACAATTGCTAAAGTGCAAGGCAACGAGGACACGGGTGAGATGAATAGTAACGAGTTAGCAGCTGTTCAATTAATACAATTATGAGTTCCGTTTGGTGAAGTAAGAGGCACAAGTATTTTTTGTTTATACGATACGGGGAGTCCTCCCGTAGGTTTTATTAATAAGGCATTTATACCAAAAAATATAAAGCTAAAATCTGCAGTCAGTCAATACCATGGATTAGGAGGACGGCCTATCCCAACTTGGGGAAAGTTGAAATGCCGAATTAATCTTATTAGAACCTATATAATTTCATTTAATAATGTAGATGATAAGATATTACCTTTACCAGTATTATTAGGAAGAGATACTTTAGAAATCATTGAAGTAAAATTAGTTCATAAGAAAATTATTAATGCTGAATGTCATCTTTTGAGTAGACACAGGTGCAGACATTTCAATAGTTCATACCGTGGATTTACAATTCACTATTCCTTGTGATGTCATAAAAGTAATCGATTTTATTAAAAAATATAACCGTCAATTAGACTTCAAGCATTCTGAAGATTGGCTTATAATTAGACTTAATAACTTAAAATTTTCAATCAATAACATACAGTTTTGGCAACAACTCAATACTTCTGCCAGCAAGATCCCAAGTTATTAGAGAAATCACTTTCCCGAGTTCAGAGAGTTCTCAGTTGAGAGTGATTAACGTGTTTTACTTGTGCACCAAGATTTTTATATATTTTTGCACTTTAATCCTGCTTTTTATTTCAAAATTTTGCATTTTTCGGTGCTTAATTTAAAAAGCTTTTATAAACTGTGCAAGGTGTTATCTGTTGTGCAGCGTAAGTCTGTTAATTATTGCATTTTATAAAACGCGGCGTCAGTTCCGTGTTGTTGTTATTGCCTGTTTTGATTCTTTTGATTTGATGCTCCCCTGTGCATACACTTGCTTGTGCGTGTGTTCGCTGCATACTTTCTGCTTGTGCATCGCGCTCTCGCAAATTTTTCCTATTGCTTTTCGCTCCAAACAATTTGTTTGCTCTATCTTGTGCACCGTTTTCGTTTTGCTCTGCGCTCTCGCAACTTGCATATGCAAATAATAATGATGTCGTGCTG
The DNA here is from genome assembly GCF_030788295.1 of Drosophila virilis. Taxonomy (NCBI): domain Eukaryota; kingdom Metazoa; phylum Arthropoda; class Insecta; order Diptera; family Drosophilidae; genus Drosophila; species Drosophila virilis. Next base: position 245,879 of record NW_027212865.1, on the reverse strand, counting down.
TAAGAAACCGTGCACGTTCAAGCAGGCTGATGATTCTGCACTGCCGTAATTTGTTAATTGCTGGCTGTGTGAGAATATGATGCATGCTAAATGTGCAGGTCTCACTGGGCGTGATTGTGACAAGATCGCTGCTATTGCCAAAAAGGGCTGCGGTGGCTTGCGTTGGTCGTGCCCAGAATGCAGCGACAAGCAAATTGTCCTTAGCGCCTTCTCCAAGCGACTGTCCAATTACCCCGGTTTCAACCCCTGTACTAGTCGCAGTAGAGCCCGTACCTGATCCCGTCCCAATTAATCAAACTGCCTCAGCCCCGTCAGCTCCTGGCCGCAAAGGTAAACCTGCGCGCAATCTTACCCAGATTGTTAAAAACAATCATTGCTTTAGCTCCTCCAACTCGTGTATTACCTACAGCCCCATCAGCGCCTACTTTAACGGTAGTTGCCTCTCGTAGGCAAGTTTTTGTGTCTCGACTTTCGTCGGACACCACTTCTGAGTCATTGGCAGCCTATATTGCAAGCAAATCTTCTGCTAGCGTGTCATCCAAATTTAAATTCTCCACCCCTCGTGAAATATCATCATTCAAAATAAATGTTTCACATGATATGTTGCCAATCATTTGTGATCCCAAATTTTGGCCTCCACACATGATTGTTCACGAGTTCAAGCCTAAAAAGCCTAAAAAGCGTAATCAGCCTGTCACCCTTCCAGTCCCTTCAATACAGGGTACCATTTCTGCCCCAAAAAACTAACTTCATCTTCTGACCAAATCTTTATTCATTATCAGAATGTCAGAGGTCTCATTTCAAAGCTTAAAAATCTTTTCATGGCCAGCACTTCTTTCGATTTGGATACAATAGCATTTTCAGAAACATGGTTTAACTCAGCCATATCTGATTCTGAGATTTTACCGAATAACTCTATTTTGTTTAGAAATGATCGGCCGACTCGAGGTGGTGGAGTGTTAATTGCCGTTAAAGCCACTCTCCAGTCTGAACTATTCTGTTTTAGTATGCCTACTGACGCTGCGATTGTCTCAGTTAAGGTGTCTTGCTGTAACATGCTCTTATCTCCCACCTTCTTCTGATATTCAAGTTTACATGAAATATATCACTTGTATTAAAGAAGTTTCTTCACACGTGATAATGACCTATTAATGATGTTGGGTGATTTTAATTTGCCGAACATATCTTGGTCATTATTCACTGCTGAAAATTATCTAGTGCCCTCAGCACAGCACGATTTTATGGACTGCATGCTTGATCTTTCGTTGTTTCAAATCAATTCAATTTCTAATCACATGAATAGAACACTTGACCTTGTATTTGTTAACGACTACCTTATTTCTAATCATCCAACTTTAGAGATTGCAATGCTAAATTGTAATCTTTCATTTCGTGCTCATCAGCCAATAAGCCCCGCTATTGCTTTCGCAAAGGAAATTGTTCTTTGCTGAATCAGCTTATTTATTCAACCGATTGGTCTTTCTTATATGACTCAGTTGATATAAATACAGCCAATAATTTTTTTTATATCACTCTAAGCTCCCTCTTAGATGTGTGTATTCCTAAGTCAATTCCTTCCACTACTTTTTCAAAACCACCCTGGTTTACTCCCAGATTATCATATCCAAAAAATGTAAAATCCAAATATTTTAAAAAGTTTAAAAAGTCTGTGTTCGTCGAGCATTACTTGTTGTCAACTCTACTCAACAGCCACACCAGCAAAAAAAAAATTTACTTTCTCCGATATGGATCGAATTTGCGACAGACCGCACTACATGCTATGCATCTACTCAGCATCTACACCAATAATTAAGTACTTATGATAAAAAAGGAACTTAAATAGTATTACATTGCTGTTAGCATGCGCATGAATGTGTGTTTGTACATGTAAACACGAATTCTTGATGTCTTCGCTGGCTGTACCATCCAATTGCTCAGTTAAATATAACTTTGGTTTTGTCTTAACCGATCTTTATGCAATTTTCTACACTATATCTTATTATACCATAGAATATTAGTGTATTTTCAAAAAGTTTAAAAAGTCTGTGTTCGTCGAGCATCACTTGTTGTCGACTCTACTCAACAGCCACACCAGCAAAAAAAAAAAAATTACTTTCCCCGATATGGATCGAATTTGCGACAGACCGCACTACATGCTATGCATCTACTCAGCATCTACACCAATAATTAGGTACTTATGATAAAAAGGGAACTTAAATAGTATTACATTGCTGTTAGCATGCGCATGAATGTGTGTTTGTACATGTAAACACGAATTCTTGATGTTTTCGCTGGCTGTACCATCCAATTGCTCAGTTAAATATAACTTTGGTTTTGTCTTAACCGATCTTTATGCAATTTTCTACACTATATCTGATTATACCATAGAATATTAGTGTATTCTCAAAAAGTCAATTGCATTTAAATTGTCTTAAATTGGTTGGCAATAAAAGTTGGGTTATTAACATGATTTATACCCCGCTGCGGTGATAGCGAGGAGGTGTCAATAGGTATAAAAAGAGAGATACTTGACATATATATAATATTCTAGAAGAAACATATTTAGTTTGGTGAATCCAGCTCATAACATTTACCAAAATTCCTAAAAAAAATATAGGATGTCGATATCGATTTTAATCGATTGCTAAATTCTATCTGCGCAGGAACTAGGAGGACCTACATCTAAAATTTCAAGTCTCTAGCTCTTATAGGTTCTGAGATCCTTGCGTTCATACAAACTGACGGACGGAAGGACAGACAGACGGACATGGGTAGATCGACTAGGCTATTGATGCTGATCAAGAATAAGAAGAAGAATAATAGAGACTCAAAAAAAGAGCCAGCACTTATCCAAATACAAAAACAGATGTCAACAATCTCAGGTTCAACAACATACCGTTATTCTGAAGATCGCTTGAGAACAAGCTTAAATCAAAGGGAAGAGTGATCAACAATTAAATTCATACAGTCACAACAAGAAGCATTGTAACACCTCATAAGAAGTGCAGCAAAATGCTGACTTGGTGTCTGTGCCATTTCCTCCACTCGCCGATCGCAATCGCCAAGAATTCCAAGAGAAATTGCCCAACGGGCCAACAACATCAGCAGCTACGCCGCTGCCAACGCCGCTGCCGCTAAACCACAGATAACTAGGGCTAGAATTAATTTAAGTTTATTTAGTTGCAAATTAACATCAAATAAAAGAAGTCTTGCTTCCATACAAAAATTTATTATCTTCATCGTTTAATAGACTTTGGTATTAACTTGTATCCCAATTTGGGAAACAATTCTCACTAACCACAGATGCCAGTAATATTGCCATACAAGCAGTGTTATCACAAGAGCATAAACCGATCCATGCAAGCAGAACACTGAACGAACACGAAATAAATAGAAATAGAATTTTTAGCTAGCCCAATGTGAAGCTACAAACGTGGAAAACCAAGCTAAATGAGTTGGATTACCACATCAAATATGTGCCTGTGAAGGAAAATTATGTAGCAGATACTTTATAACAAATTAAAATAGAGGAAAATCTATTAGGCGAAAGTCCAGAAAGCGTAGCCGCAACCATGCATAGTGCACAGGAAGACAACGTAAACCAAATTCCTATCACAGAAAGGCCTATTAATTATTATAACAGGCAACTAGAGTTCATAAAACTACTAGTAACACTACACTACTTTCGCAAAGTAAAAACTAAAATTCTTAATCAGGAATTGACGTTAAAGAAATTATTAACGAATGCCTATGGACTAAGAAAAGTGTAATTTATTTCCAAAATGAAATAATCAACCCAAATAACTTAACTCATATGATAAAATTATCTAAGCAAGTTATAGATGTCCAAACCCATGCAAACTTTAAGGAAATCATTCTTAAAAGTCATAAAGACTTATTGCATCCCGGCATAGAAAAAGTTAAAGCCCTTCTTAAGGAAAATGACTATTACCCTGACCAACAAAAGTTGATACAAAACATCATAAATGAAACGGAACATAGAAATACTAAACTCTTTTTTCAAACGATTCCAGAAACGTTCAACTCCCGGGAGAAATACGTCGTGGATTTTTATATCATAGACAAAAAACAGTTTCTATCTTGTATAGACATTAACACCAAATCATTTACTCCTTATCAAGAATAGAAATAAACAGCAGAAATTTTCTCGAAACAAAATGAGCAATCCTCCAAATTTTCAACTTAATGGGTAAACCAACGATATCAAAGCAGATCAAGATTCAGCATTCATGTGCGCAGCACATATCAAAAGGCAAAAAGAACCTAACTTAAACTGACAGCATATTTACTGTTTTTCCTAATAAGCAACTTTATACGAGAAGTCCAACCCCAAGTCTTCGAAATCAACCCAACCAAAGCTAAAAATGAACAGAACAAACTTATAACAAAATTAATAATGAAGCTGATGATAGATAAAATACTTAAAAGAAAAATTAGAAAGAAAAATGAATGGCATTGAAATAACAAAACGCATCAAGCACGGTCTTGATAACTTTTTATAAATATCTGCTCGGCACACTAGACCAAGAAAATAAAGAGGAATTAGAATCTAAAGTTAATAACATAGCAGACAATAGCTACAAGCAAACGAACTAAATCGAGTATTAGAATCAGTCAAAACAGGCATAGAAACCATAAATTATTTAAATCAAGCTGACGAGGAAAGCCAAAGGTTAGCACTCCTCATATTTAACCTCACGAATACACCGAATACACAGAAGACATAGAGTTAGGTTAATAATGGAAGGTTCAATCCAATTAGGTGAAATAATAATCACATTCACACTACTAGATTATATACAAACGATTTATGTAAGCAATAATGTAATCAAATTAGAACCACTGTCTTATATTCAAGCTAAAGAAATCGTAAAAGATCACACAAAAATTTACAATACCTTTCAAATTGTCATAGTTACAACACTTTGCATAATTATAAGTGCCATAATATTGTATATTATCTATAGGTTCAAAGCATTACCCACAAGAATAACTGTCAAATATAAGAAACAAAAAGAAGATCAATCGTTCCTATAGCAGATATGTGCTGTAGTATTCCGAATGTAAATACGATTTTGCAATAATGAAGGGAGCATAATGAAATCTTTAAATGCCGTGTTTAATCAAAACAAGAAGAATACAATTCTGAAATCGGAGCCGTACGATTGGCAATGAAATACACTGAAATATTAAGAAAATCAAAGAGCGAATTAATTTCCCTATTGGGCGCCCACATTGCCTAGTTTGGAGAAAGCGTCTCAATTCATCAATTGCGCTCAGCTCAGCCCGCCAGCCAAAGAGGCCAGATGGGGCGTGCTTCAAGTGCTGGGGTATGGATCATCAGTATGCGCGGTGTCCTAAGCGCAGTACTTGAACAACAATTGCTAAAGTGCAAGGCAACGAGGACACGGGTGAGATGAATAGTAACGAGTTAGCAGCTGTTCAATTAATACAATTATGAGTTCCGTTTGGTGAAGTAAGAGGCACAAGTGTTTTTTGTTTATACGATACGGGGAGTCCCGTAGGTTTTATTAATAAGGCATTTATACCAAAAAAATATAAAGCTAAAATATGCAGTCAGTCAATACCATGGATTAGGAGGACGGCCTATCCTAACTTGGGGAAAGTTGAAATGCCGAATTAATCTTATTAGAACCTATATAATTTTATTTAATAATGTAGATGATAAGATATTACCTTTACCAGTATTATTGGGAATCATTGAAGTAAAATTAGTTCATAAGAAAATTATTAATGCCGAATATCATCTTTTGAGTAGACACAGGTGCAGACATTTCAATAGTTCATACCGTGGATTTACAATTCACTATTCCTTGTGATGTCATAATAGTAATCGATTTTATTAAAAAATATAACCGTCAATTAGACTTCAAGCATTCTGAAGATTGGCTTATAATTAGACCTAATAACTTAAAATTTTCAATCAATAACATACAGTTTTGGCAACAACTCAATACTTCTGCCAGCAAGATCCCAAGTTATTAGAGAAATCACTTTCCCGAGTTCAGAGAGTTCTCAGTTGAGAGTGATTAACGTGTTTTACTTGTGCTCCAAGATTTTTATATATTTTTGCACTTTAATCCTGCTTTTTATTTCAAAATTTTGCATTTTTCGGTGTTTAATTTAAAAAGCTTTTATAAACTGTGCAAGGTGTTATCTGTTGTGCAGCGTAAGTCTGTTAATTATTGCATTTTATAAAACGCGGCGTCAGTTCCGTGTTGTTATTGCCTGTTTTGATTCTTTTGATTTGGTGCTCCCCTGTGCATACACTTGTTTGTGCGTGTGTTCGCTGCATACTTTCTGCTTGTGCATCGCGCTCTCGCAAATTTTTTCTATTGCTTTTCGCTCCAAACAATTTGTTTGTGTACGAATAATTGTTTTTTTGAGTGTTTACTTGCTCTATCTTGTGCACCGTTTTCGTTTTGCTCTGCGCTCTCGCAACTTGCATATGCAAATAATAATGATGTCGTGCTGTAAGAAACCGTGCACGTTCAAGCAGGCTGATGATTCTGCACTGTGTGAGAATATGATGCATGCTAAATGTGCAGGTCTCACTGGGCGTGATTGTGACAAGATCGCTGCTATTGCCAAAAAGGGCTGCAGTGGCTTGCGTTGGTCGTGCCCAGAATGCATCGACAAGCAAATTGTCCTTATCGCCTTCTCCAAGCGACTGTCCAATTACCCCGGTTTCCCCTGATCCCGTCCCAATTAATCAAACTGCCTCAGCCCCGTCAGCTCCTGGCCGCAAAGGTAGACCTGCGCGCAATCTTACCCAGATTGTTAAAAACAATCATTGTGCCTCTTTAGCTCCTCCAACTCGTGTATTACCTTCAGCCCCATCAGCGCCTACTTTAAATTTAGTTGCCCGTCGTAGGCAAGTTTTTGTGTCTCGACTTTCGTCGGACACCACTTCTGAGTCATTGGCAGCCTATATTGCAAGCAAATCTTCTGCTAGCGTGTCATCCAAATTTAAATTCTCCACCCCTCGTGAAATATCATCATTCAAAATAAATGTTTCACATGATATGTTGCCAATCATTTGTGATCCCAAATTTTGGCCTCCACACATGATTGTTCACGAGTTCAAGCCTAAAAAGCCTAAAAAGCGTAACCAGCCTGTCACCCTTCCAGTCCCTTCAATACAGGGTACCATTTCTGCCCCAAAAAACTAACTTCATCTTCTGAACAAATCTTTATTCATTATCAGAATGTCAGAGGTCTCATTTCAAAGCTTAAAAATCTTTTCATGGCCAGCACTTCTTTCGATTTGGATATAATAGCATTTTCAGAAACATGGTTTAACTCAGCCATATCTGATTCTGAGATTTTACCGAATAACTCTATTTTGTTTAGAAATGATCGGCCGACTCGAGGTGGTGGAGTGTTAATTGCCGTTAAAGCCACTCTCCAGTCTGAACTATTCTGTTTTAGTATGCCTACTGACGCTGCGATTGTCTCAGTTAAGGTGTCTTGCTGTAACATGCTCTTATGTCCCACCTTCTTCTGATATTCAAGTTTATATGAAATATATCACTTGTATTAAAGAAGTTTCTTCACACGTGATAATGACCTATTAATGATGTTGGGTGATTTTAATTTGCCGAACATATCTTGGTCATTATTCACTGCTGAAAATTATCTAGTGCCCTCAGCACAGCACGATTTTATGGACTGCATGCTTGATCTTTCGTTGTTTCAAATCAATTCAATTTCTAATCACATGAATAGAACACTTGACCTTGTATTTGTTATTGTCTTTCTTATATGACTCAGTTGATATAAATACAGCCATTAATTTTTTTATATCACTCTAAACTCCCTCTTAGATGTGTGTATTCCAAAGTCAATTCCTTCCACTACTTTTTCAAAACCACCCTGGTTTACTCCCTGATTATCACATTTTTTAATTTTTTATAATTTTGTAAACTTGAAGCGTAAATCGTCAAGTTTGCCATCTTCTTTTTCTCTTGGGATGGATAAAGCTAGCAATGACACTGATTCTGCTAACCTCTTTGCTAATTTTTTCCAATCAACTTACTCTTCAGTCTGTCCTAATACTAATTATTACCCTTATACTATTTATTCCGCTAGTTCTATACCTCCCCCCATTATTTCACAATCCTCTCTCCTATTAGCTATAAACTCTTTAAAATCTTCTTACTCTCCTGGACTCTCCCCGACAATATTCCTAGTTGTCTATTCAAGCAGTGTAGTTCTTCAAATTGATGTCATTTACACTGACTTCAGTAAGGCGTTTGACTCTGTGCACAATGACATTTTACTTTTTAAACTTGACCGAATAGGTTTCCTTATGTCCCTTTTACTTTGGATTAATTCATATTTAAAAGGTGGGACCCAAAGAGTAATACTGAGGTTGACTACCTCTAAAAGGGTTCACGTTACTTCTGGTGTTCCTCAAGGTAGTCATCTTGGACCTTTACTCTTTTCTTTTTATAAATGATCTTCCCTCTGTTATTTCACATGTCCGTGTACTCATGTATGCGGAAGATGTCAAACTTTTTCTATCATACACTAATCCCCTAATTCATTCTCGTCTACAAGACGATTTGAACGCTATGCAAGTTTGGTGTTCGGCCAATCAATTGCATCTAAATTTTTCAAAGTGTATGTTTATGACACTTAGTCGTACTACACCTTATCTTGTCAGTTATACAATCGACAATATCCCTTTGCAAAGTATACTAACAGTTAAGGATCTCGGCGTTATTTTTGATTCTAAACTATGTTTCAATCTTCACATAGATACCATTGTTAATGAGGCAAAAGGTGTACTTGGATTCATTAAGCGATTGTCTAAAGAGTTTAACGATCCTTGTTGCGCTATTGAGCTTTTTCAATAGCTTTCACATATAGAAATGATTAACTATTTATTTTTTGTGTTCGAAATTGTTTTATATTTCTTAAAGTTACGAGAACCAGGCAGACCCGAATTGGTCTGTGCTTATTATTTAAGAACAATAGTTTATATATAGGCAAGCGAACCCGAAAAAGTGCGTGCCAATTTTAGCGAAGAGACAATTATTAGTTATAATTTTAAGTAATGCAAGTGGCTGATGCGTACCAAATGCATGAAGCGAACTGACTTAACTAACTCGATGCGCAGCATCGAAGCCTTCGCATAAGTAAAGTTAGGGCAATAAAACGATCGTTACAGCGAAGAGCGGCAGCTCTATGTAAATGAATTCTTAAGAGCGAAATTTAGGCACTTGCTTTGCAGAGCGAGTATTATAAGATAAAATTAAGATGCTGCTCTTATCAGTTGCGAGGTCGCTCCAGTCTTCACTGTCTTCACTGCTGCTTCCCAAAGGCCACCAAAATGCGGTGAACGAGGAGGTATAAATTTCCAATCAGTGGAATCACCCATGCAAAAATTATGCACTGACTCAATATGATCACGACTTGTAAATAGACGCTTGAGATCCAGAAGCTCGTTTTTGGCGCCGACAAAGTTGGTAGCGTTATCCGACCATATCTGAGATGGCCTGCCTCGAGTCGATATAAACCTCATAATATTAATAATAAATATTCCTTTAGAAAGTTTGAATATTGAATTTTCAGATCTGGACGATTTTGTAGTTTGCGTTCCAGGGTCAGGAACCGACGAAAGGCTTGTTGGTATGACGTCCCCAGACATTCCAAACTTGGCTTGAAGGGTAAACGAACCGAATATTGGCCACTAGTCAATCTGATATGAGTCTTTACGAAATGTTCTTCACAGATGTTTTCTTCCTTTGAAGTGGTAGGTGTACTTTCCAAGCAGGATTCTATCTCCCAAAATCTTCGAACCAATTCATCAGCACGTTCTTCAGAACTTGACTCAAGTTTGCCCGCAGTATGCTTTGCCATTAACATAGAACCACTCAAGCGCGGTCCGCCTCCAGAAACTACCCAACCAAGCCGTGTTTTTTGAAGACACAGTAGTCCTGGGAGAAGCCTTATCTGGCCGACGCTGAGAAGGTCGTAAAACAGGCTAGCTCCAAGTAGTAAGTCCACGCGTTGAGGTTTAAAGAAAGACGGATCTGCAAGTTTTATGTTATCGGGAATGTTCCAATTCGTCGTGTTGATAGTAAAGGCATGTAAGGCATGTTGAGTATTCAGAGACTTGAGACTGTATTGTGATATTGACCGTGTTTCCTTCTGTTTCAAAACGAGAATCTCCTAGACCAGAGACAATGGCTGAGGACTTGTGCTTCTTTAGCTGAAGCTGTTGAGCAAGGCGCGACGTTATAAGGTGAAGCTGAGAACCAGAATCCAAAAGGGCACGACAAGGTATCAAAGTGCCGGAGCGATTTCTTACAAAGATCAAAGCCGTAGCCAAGACGACAACATCACTACTGAAATACTGGGCAACAAGAGATGTGGAGGTAGATGGCGATGACTTAGCGAAAGAGGCATGGGCTATCGGCGATGAATTTGCAGGCTCAGTCAGGTGACCAGACGGAAATACGGAATTGTTTAAATGCAGCAGAGAATGATGTTTCGCCCCGCAGGTCCGACAGCATCCAGAGCTGCATGATCGCAATTGATGATCTTTCTTTAGGCGATTCAAGCACAGTGCAACTCTTTTTGCTTCCCTAAGCCGTAATGCAGGGGTCAAATTTCCAAATCGAGAACAATTCTATATACTATGACCAGGGCTGTCACAAAAGACGCAGACTGGGGCGTCGTGGTTAGTGGCGATAAATGACGATCTACTGGTGTTAATTGCTCTAGTTTTTCACACCTGATGGCTAGGGCATAGCTTGCCATAGCAAAATTTACGGTTTCCATTGTTCCGCATCCCACGATGGTATTAAATTAACGAACGACGAATCCTCTAGCCTTTCTTCCCATTTGGCTTGTGATATTGGGTCCAGCTTTTGTAAAATAATCTGCACAATGATGCATCCAGCGATTTGTTCGGAGTTGCCCATGCTCTTTAACGCGCGAAAATGTGCGTTGAATTGGTCGCATAACTCCCTTAGCGACACGGCCGATCCACCTGCCACCCTCTTGAGCCCCAATATCTCAAGTATGTGTGCCTGAAAAACCAAACGTCTATTATTAAACCTTTTCTCCAATAAATTAAGTGCTATGGCATAATTATCGTTTGTTATTTCCAATGATCGAATCGCGTCCAGCGCTGTATCCTTCAGGCACGATCGAAGATGCTGCAGCTTTTCGATATCTGCTAGATCAGGATGACTTTCTATGACGGTTGTGAAAATAGAATAAAAGTCTGCCCATTCTGTGTAACCATCACTGAACGTAGGCAACTTTATTGAGGGTAGTTTTGGCGGTGCCTTAGCTCTAACTGTCTGCGGGGGCAGCACAGATTGGTAGCGAAATGTTGAGCAGGGCAATATTGAGACACGTTTCGCAATTTCACTCCGAACCGAAATTTCCATAGAAACTGCTAACTCGTCGAAGTCCTCACGCAATTGGTTATCGATTTCATCAAAGTCTAGTTCTTCGAGGCTAGTGTGAGTAATATCAAATGAGGTCTGAAGCCGCTCGATTTGCTTCAGCCTAACACTAAGACCGCACTCATCAATTGCACTAGGTGGCGAATTAGTTAGAGCATTTCGAAGTGTTTGCAAACTGTCATAAATTGGAATGACTTTGCGCTTGCAGAGGGCACTGCACTAGAGGCATTATTTTCGGTTGCCATTAGAGGCGTGATAGAAAGCGCGTGCGAAACAAGCTGAGTAACTAACAACGGTGATCGCTAGTACATGCAAACCGTTCAAAAAACAATAGTTGTACAATAAGAACTTCGGCGAACGCAAGTGTCAAGCTATGTAATGAAGCAACGGCAATAGTTTTTACATAAGTACCGCACGAATGAGCCTTTGCTCATTTAAGCGACTTTAAGCGACTGAGAGAGTAGGCAAAGCGACGGCGATAAGTATGTATGTGTATAAAGTGCACAAAACGAAATGCCAGGTGGTGCCTTTTAAGATTATTGCTTTAATGTAAAGCAAATAATCTTACAACAAAATAAAAATCACGTCGGGGTTACCAAATGTTGCGCTATTGAGCTTTTTCAATAGCTTTCACAAAGACAAATAATTAACTATTCACTTTTTGTGTTCGAAATTGTTTTATATTTCTTAAAGTTACGAGAAGCAGGCAGACCCGAATTGGTCTGTACCTATTATTTAAGAACAATAGTTAATATATAGGCAAGCGAACCCGAATTAGTACGTGCCAGTGTTAGCCAACAGACAATTATTAGTTATAATTTTGAGTAATGCAAGTGGCCGATGCGTACCAAATGCATGAAGCGAACTGACTTAACTACCTCAATGCGCAGCATCGAGGTCTTCGCATAAGTAAAGCTAGGGCAATAAAACGATCGTAACAGCGAAGAGCGGCAGCTCTATGTAAATGAATTCTTAAGAGCGAAATTTAGGCACTTGCTTTGCAGAGCGAGTATTATAAGATAAAATTAAGATGCTGCTCTTATCAGTTGCGAGGTCGCTCCAGTTGTTTTGGCTGCGTAACCAGACAATCCTTTAATAACAAAACTTCTGTACATCTCTCTTGTTCGCCCTATCCTTGAATACTGCTCTTGCATCTGGTCTACACAGTATAACAAAAGCCAGGATCGTATTAAACCAATTTCTGCTTTTTGCCCTACGAGGTTTAAATTCGGACACTAATCTTTGGTTGCCGTCCTACTACAGCAGACTGCTTCTTCTCAACCTTCCGTCGTTAACCAACCGTAGGACAATTTTCGGTGTTGTCCTTCTACATAAGTTGATTATTGGCGACATAGATTTTCCTTTTCTGCTAGGGCGTCTTCAATTCTCTGTTCCGGCTAGACCAACCAGAAATTATCGCCCCTTATTACTATATACGTGCACAACAGACTACGTTATGCACAATTTATTTCGCGTGCTATGTAAAAATTATAATAGTTTGCATCACGTTTTCTCTATTGAACTGTCTCAACCCCTAATAAAATCGTTGCTTTCAGGATACTTTCGGGAAGACGCTGACCATTCCCAGCTATGAACAGGGGCATAGCTTGCCAGACAGGCTGAAAAATTTTCCCGCACCGGGTCGGTGATTTCCCATTACTTTTCTCTTTTTCCTATCTACTTAACACTCTTTATCTAACTTACATTGCTTTACTTTATTAACAATCTTCTTACTTTCTTTTTCCTATTTATTGTATTTTCTTTATTAATATAGCAAATTAAGATTATTTTTAATTTTACTTGAAAACACTTTTTTCCTACTTACAACCTTCTGCTTAGATGTAGGCTTTAATAGCGTCATTGACAAAATTAGCTGTGAAAAGGGGCACAGCTGGCCGGACTGGCAAATAAAACACCTCCATTGGTCGGCGATGCTATTTAGAAAATTGTATTCTTTTACTAGGCTTTTAGCATATAATTTTAGCATACATTGTATAATCTATTGAATAATGAAGAAAACACTCGTTTTGTCGACCATTAATAAATAAATAAATAAACTATGAAGTAGTCAAATTTATACAGAAGATAGGGAAAAGTCTGTATTATCTCAACTTTCAAAATACTTTCCACCACAATTCAAGTCACAGCTTTCAAACTTATGCACCAATAAGCACAAATATTTTTTATAAACAAAAACTGAGATTAAGAGACCAGTGTATACAAAAAACTACTGAAGCCCACACAGTCAGATGAACGAAGCACACAGAAGCAAGTTGGAAAATTAATCACCGACGGGATTGTTGAACCATCCGTATCTGAATATAATAACCCATTATTACTTGTCCCTAAAAAGCCATCTCCAGGTTCAGAAGAAAAGAAATGGCGATTAGTGATTGACCATCGTCAGATTAATAAAAAATTATTGTCCGATAAGTTTCCACTTCCTAGAATTGATAATATTTTAGATCAACTAGGTAGAGTAAAATACTTTTCATGCCTTGACTTAAGTCAGGTTTTCACCAAATTGAACTTGAAGAGAGTTCAAAAAATATAAAGTCTTTTTCAACGAGCAATTGCCCATATCGCCTTACGCAATTACCTTTTGGTTTAAAAATAGCGCCAAATTAATTTAAAGAAAGATGACTATTGAATTCTCTGGACTAGAACCTTCACAAGCATTCCTTTTTATGGATGACTTAATAGTTATAGGTTGTTCCGAAAAACACATGCTTTATAACTTAACAGATGTTTTAAAGAAGTGTAGGGAATACAATCTAAAGTTACATTCAGAAAAATGTTCATATTTAATGCATGAGGTGACTTTTCTCGGTTATAAATGCAGAGATAAAGAAATACTTCCAGATGACAAGAAATATGACGTCATTATGAATTACCCAGCGCTAGACGTTTCGTAGCATTTTGCAATTATTATAGACGTTTCATAAAAAATTTCGCCGAAAATTCACGGCACATAACAAGATTATGTAAAAAGAATGTGCCTTTTCAATGGACAGATGAATGCCAAAACGCATTCAAATATTTAAAAACAAAAAATAATGGAACCTACTTTGCTACAATATCCCGATTTTAGCAAAGAATTTTGTATAATTACTGATGCAAGGAAGCAAGCATGTGGAGCGGTTTTAACTCAAAACCATAACGGACTCCAACTTCCCATTGCATATGCATCAAGAGCTTTCACTAAGGGAGAAAGTAATAAGTGTACTACTGAGCAGGAGTTAGCTGCAATACACTGGGCAATCTTACATTTTCGACCATATATTTATGGAAAGCACTTTATAATCAAAACAGATCACAGACTATTAATATATCTATTTTCAATGATCAATCCAAGCTCTAAACTGACACGTATGAGGCTAGAATAAGAAGAGTATGACTTCACAGTTGAATATATAAAGGGAAAAGACAATCATGTAGCTGATGCGTTATCAGGAAAAACCATACCAATAAAGAACTACAAAATATTATTGGAAATATAAAGAAAGTCACTACTAGATATAAAAATAGACAGAAATTCCGCGCGGAAAGCAAAGAAATAGTATTGTCCACACAATCTATAGAGAAAGCTTCTAAACCCAAAGTATATGAAGTCATAAACAATTACGAAGTATGTAAGGTGACCTTGCATGTAAAAGATATGCTATATTTATTTAAATATGGTAGAAAAATTACTGCAAGATATGATGTTAGCGATTTATATACCAATGGAATTCTAGACTTAGGTCAATTTTTCCAAAGGCTTGAAAAGCAAACCGATATAAAAAAAATCAGCCAACTTAAAATGGCACCGTGGGAAAATATCTTTAAACATGTTTCAATAGATAATTTTAAACAAATGGGCAATAAAATATTGAATACATTAAGAGTAGCGCTACTCAACCCGGTGACCCTTGTAGAAAAACAAGATGAGAGAGAAGCTGTCTATATTCCATGACGATCCAATGCAAGGAGGTCATACAGGCATTGCAAAAACCTTGGCCAAGGTCAAAAGACATTATTTTTGGAAAGGTATGACTCGAAATATAACTGATTACATACGAAAATGTCAGAAATGAGAAAAAGCTAAAAAACTAAGCATAATAAGACCCTATTAATAATAACTGATAATAACTGTTTTCGACAGAGTGATAGTGGACACTATTGGTCCGTTACCAAAATCAGAAAATGGCAATGGATATGTAGTCACTCAATATGTGACTTAACTAAATATTTAGTTGCCATACCAGTTCCAAATAAGAACGCAAACACAGTCGCTAAAGCAATTTTTGAATCATTTATTTTGAAGTACGGTCCAATGAAGACGTTCATTAGGGACATGGCAACAGAATATAAGAATTCAATTATAGATGATTTGTGCAAATACATAAAAATCAAAAATATAACATCTACGGCACACCACCCCCAGACAGTTGGAACAACAGAAAGAAGTCATAGAACTTTCAATGAATACATACGCTCATATATATCGGTTAATAAATCTGATTAGGACGTATGGCTTCAATATTTCGTTTACTGTTTCAACACCACCCACTCTATGGCACATACTTATTGTCCATACGAGCTAGTATTTTTTAAAACAAATAGCCTAAGGAATCGAAATATAGACTAGAAACAGCATATAAAAGAGCTAGGATAATGCTTGAACAGCACAAACATAGAAACAAACTTTTATATGACTAGAAAGCTTTGAATAAAAATTATGAGATAAAGAAAAGAAACATTTCATAAGCTAGATGTTAATTATATTGGACCATATAAGGTCACAGGTATAGAGAGATAATATAGTAATATCAGATAATAAAAATACAAACCAGAAAGTTCATAAGGATAGGTTAAAAATTTTTACTTCATAATCATTTTAGTGTGGCCATAAATAAGAATATTCATATAATTATTTTTATCATTCATTTTATTATAAACTGGAGTAGTACATTTACATTAAATTTGTAAAAAAAAAAAATATAAGCAACAAAAAGAAGATCAATCGTTCCTATAGCAGATATGTGCTGTAGTATTCCGTATGTAAATACGATTTTGCAAAAATGAAGGGAGCATAGTGAAATCTTTAAATGCCGTGTTTAATCAAAACAAGAAGAATAAAATCTGAAATCGGAGCCGTACGATTGGCAATGAAATACACTGAAATATTAGGAAAATCAAAGAGCCAATAAATCTCCCTATCGGGCGCCCACAGTGTCTAGTTTGGAGAAAGCGTCTTAATTCATCAATCGCGCTCAGCTCAGCCCGCCAGCCAAAGAGGTCAGATGGGGAGTGCTTCAAGTGCTGGAGTATGGATCGTGTAGCGCAGTACTACAACAACAATTGCAGCAGTGCAAGGCAACGAGGACACGGGTGAGATGAATAGTAACGAGTTAGCACCTGTTCAATTAATACAATTATGAATTCCGTTTGGTGAAGAAAGAGGAACAAGTATTTTTTGTTTATTCGATACGGGGAGTCCCGTAGGCTTTATTAATAAGGCATTAATACCAAAAAATATAAAGCTAAAATCTGCAGTCAGTCAATACCATGAATTAGGAGGACGGCCTATCCCAACTTTGGGAAAGTTGAAATGCCGAATTAATTTTTTTATGAGAACCTATATAAGTTCACTTAATATTATAGACGATAAGATATTACCTTTACCAGTATTATTGGGAAGAGATACTTTAGAAATCATTGAAGTAAAATTAGTTCATAAGAAATTTATTAATGCTGAATATCATCTTTTGAGTAGACACAGGTGCAGATATTTCAATATTTCATATCGTGGATTTACAATTCGCTATTCCTTGTGATGTTATAATAGGAATCGATTTTATTAAAAAATATAACTGTAAATTAGACTTCAAGCAATCTGAAGATTGGCTTATAATTATACCTAATATCTTAAAATTTTCAATCAATAACATACAGTTTTGGCAACAACTCAATATTTCTGCCAGCAAGATCCCAAGTTATTAAAAAAATTCAACTAAATTCAAAAGAGGACAGTGTATTGATTCCAAATCAACAAATTAAACATGGTATTGAAATAGCAAGTACCATAGCAATAACTGAAAACGCTTTCATAAGAATACTTAATACAACAAATAAAGATCAAGTAGTCAGTGCAAAAACTTAACGTATGAATCACTTTCGAACTACGAAGTAGTCAAAACTAAACTCAACTTTCAAAAAACTTTCCACCACAATTCAAGTCACAGCTTTCAAACTTATGCACTAAATATAAAGATATATTCGGATTGGAAACAGAACCAATAAGCACAAATAATTTGTATAAACAAAAACAGAGATTAAAAGACCAGTGTATACAAAAAACTACAGAAGCCCACACAGTCAAATGAACGAAGCACACAGAAGCAAGTTGGAAAATTAATCACCGACGGGATTGTTGAACCATCCGTATCTGAATATAATAACCCATTATTACTTGTCCCTAAAAAACCATCTCCAGGTTCAGAAGAAAAGAAATGGCGATTAGTGATTGACTATCGTCAAATTAATTTATGATATTTTAGATCAACCAGGTAGAGTAAAATACTTTTCATGCCTTGACTTAAGTCAGGTTTTCACCAAATTGAACTTGAAGAGAGTTCAAAATATATAACGTCTTTTTCAACAAGCAATGGCTCATATCACCTTACGCGATTACCTTTTGGTTTAAGAATAGCGCCAAATTAATTTTAAAGAAAGATGACTATTGAATTCTCTGGACTAGAACCTTCACAAGCATTCCTTTTTATGGATGACTTAATAGTTATAGGTTGTTCCGAAAAACACATGCTTTATAACTTAACAGATGTTTAAAAGACGTGTGGGGAATACAATCTAAAGTTACATTCAAAAAAATGATCATATTTTATGCATGAGGTGACTTTCCTCGGTCATCAATGCAGAGATAAAGGAATACTTCCAGACGACAAGAAATATGACGTCATTATGAATTACCCAGCGCTAGACGTTTTGTAGCATTTTGCAATTATTATAGACGTTTCATAAAAAATTTCGCCGAAAATTGACGGCACATAACAATATTATGTAAATAGAATGTGCCTTTTCAATGGACAGATGAATGCCAAAACGCTTTCAAATATTTAAAAACAAAACTAATGGAACCTACTTTGCTACAATACCCCGATTTTAGCAACGAATTTTGTATAATTACTGAAGCTAGTAAGCAAACATATGGAGCGGTTTTAACTCAAAACCATAACGGACTCCAACTTCCCATTGCATATGCATCAAGTGCTTTCACTAAGGGAGAAAGTAATAAGTGTACTACTGATCAGGAGTTAGCTGCAATACACTGGGCAATATTACATATTCGACCATATATTTATGGAAAGCACTTTACAATCAAAACAGATCACAGACTATTAATATATCTATTTTCAATGATCAATCCAATCTCTAAACTGACGCGTATCAGGCTAGAAATAGAAGAGTATGACTTCAAAGTCGAATATATAAAGGGAAAAGACAATCATGTAGCTGATGCGTTATCAGGAAGAACCATACCAATAAAGAACTAATAAATATTATTGGAAATATAAAGAAAGTCACCACTAGATATAAAAATAGACAAAAATTCCACGCGGAAAGCAAAGAAAGGTCAAAAGACATTATTTTTGGAAAGGTATGACTCGAAATATAACTGAAAAGGTTGGGTCTGCAAGGGTATTAGATCTTCCGCGTGCCGAATATAGCCCTTTTTCTCATTAAATTTGTAAAGAAAAAAAAATAATACAAAATGGCCTGATCAGCCAAAACAAAATAAAAAATAAAAATGTATAAACAAATTTTTATATTTTTTAACACTTTCAAAAAAAAAAAAAAGAAGATATTCAATAAATTTAAAATAATTACATTATATTACGTTATTTCTCTAAAACGGGAGGTGTAGTGTGTATATGCCTTAATAGAACACCCTATATAAAGTATGTGGCACTTTGTCATAAACTCAGCGCAGGTCACTAGCCTCTCTAGCTGACCATTTATGCTTACACTGCACTTTCCACTTTGAGCGCATTCCATGAGCAGCATATATACTCACTAACACAGGCATTTGCAAGCTGCTCACTCTCCCTCTCTTTGTAGCTGTTAACCAATTACAGCATAAGTATATACATGTATCCATAAACTATTTGCATTATATTGACCTTAAATAAATTCATTCGATTTTAATAACCAAACGAGAAAGAAGGGCTATCTTCGGCACGCCAAAGATCTAATACCCTTGCAGACCCAACCTTTTCATAATGTTCATATTGCTTTGCCCCTATCTAAGAAGTACCGGGAAAAAAGTAAATGCCGAGTTTGGTCAAGATATCTTGATAAACAAAATGTTTTTTCATACAACTTAATTTTCGACCGATCGTTCCTATAGCAGCTATATGATATAGTGGTCCGATCTTAATAGGATTTTGCATATATAAGGAGTAAAGTTAAACTAATAAATGCCGAGTTTGGTCAAGATATCTTGAAAAACAAAATGTTTTTTCATACAAAAACTTAATTTTCGACCGATAGTTCCTATGGCAGCTATATGATATAGTGGTCCGATACTAATAGGATTTTGCACATATATGAGGAGTAAAGTAAAACTAATAAATGCCGAGTTTAGTCAAGATATCTTAAAAAACAAAATGTTTTTTCATAAAAAAACTTAATTTTCGACCGATCATTCCTATTGCAACTATATGATATAGTGGTCCGATCTTAATAGGATTTTGCATATATATGAGGAGTAAAGTAAAACTAATAAATGCCGAGTTTGGTCAAGATATCTTGATAAACAAAATGTTTTTTCATACAAAAACTTAATTTTCGACCGATCATTCCGATGGCAGCTATATGATATAGTGGTCCGATATTAATAGGACTTAGCACATATATGAGGAGTAAAGTAAAACTAATAAATGCCGAGTTTGGTCAAGATATCTTGATAAACAAAATGTTTTTTCATACGAAAACTTAATTTTCGACCGATCTTTCCTATGGCAGCTATATGATAAAGTGGTCCTATCCAACTGGTTTTCACATATGTGCTGCGTGCAACAGAAAGAGGGAGTTCTGCAAAGTTTCATTAAGATAGGTTTAAATCTGAGGGACTAGTTTGCATAGAAACAGACAGACGGACAGACGGACATGGCTATATCGACTCGGCTGTTGATTCTGATTAAGAATATATATACTTTATGGGGTCGGAGATGTCTCCTTCTATGCGTTACACATTTCGCGACAAAATTATAATACCCTCTGCAAGGGTATAACAAGCACTGACGTAATGTATTAACACGAATATTACAGAACCCTCTTGTTCCAATACCATATAAATTAAAAACGAGAAAGAAGGGCTATCTTCGGCACGCCAAAGATCTAATACCCTTGCAGACCCAACCTTTTCATAATGCTCATAATGCTTTGCCCCTATCTAAGAAGTACTGGAAAAATAGTATATGCCGAGTTTGATCAAGATATCTTGATAATCAAAATGTTTTTTCATACAAAAACTTAATTTTCGGCCGATCGTTCCTATGGCAGCTATATGATATAGTGGTCCGATCTTAATAGGATTTTGCACATATATGAAGAGTAAAGCAAAACTAATAAATGCCGAGTTTGGTCAAGATATTTTGAAAAACAAAATGCTTTTTCATCCACGCTCTTAATTTTCGACCGATCATTCCTATGGCAGCAATATGATATAGCGGTCCGATATTAATAGGATTTTGCATATATATGAAGAGTAAAGTAAAACTAATATATGCCGAGTTTGGATATCAAGATCAAGATATCTTGATAAACAAAAGGTTTTTTCATACAAAAACTTAATTTTCGACCGATCGTTCCTATGGCAGCTACATGATATAGTGGTCCGCTCTTAATAGGATTTTGCATATATATGAGGAGTAAAGTAAAACCAATTAAAGCCGAGTTTGGTCAAGATATCTTGATAAACAAAATGTTTTTTCATACGAAAACTTAATTTTCGACCGATCTTTCCTATGGCAGCTATATGATAAAGTGGTCCTATCCAACTGGTTTTCACATATGTGCTGCGTGCAACAGAAAGAGGGAGCTCTGCAAAGTTTCATTAAGATAGGTTTAAAACAAAGGGACTAGTTCGCATAGAAACAGACAGACGGACAGTCGGACATGGCTATATCGACTCGGCTGTTGATTCTGATTAAGAATATATATACTTTATGGGGTCGGAGATGTCTCCTTCTATGCGCTACACATTTCGCGACAAAATTATAATACCCTCTGCAGGGGAATACAAAAAATACAAAATGGCCTGATCAGCCAAAACAAAATAAAAACAAGTAAGAGTTTCTAGTCGGGAGCTCCCGAGTAGGGGATACCCTGAACCCTCTTCCTTCAACATCAAATGCATATATATATTTTATTTTAGAAGCTATATGTCAAGTTTGGTGACTCCAGCTCTTATTATTTACCGAAATTGCCAAAAAAAAAAAAACAGAATATCGATATCGATTTCTATCAATTGCTTGGACGGATGGACGGACGGATGGACAGACAGACGGACATGGCTAGATCGACTTGTCTATTGATGCTGATCAAGAATATATATACTTTATGGGGTCAGAGATGCTTTCTTCTGCCTGTTACATACATTTGGATTTCGCACAAATACAATATACCCTTATACCCATTTTTAATGGGTTCAGGGTATAAAAATAACATATAAGGACATGACTAACGTGCATGCCAAAGAATTAATAAAATAATACTTATGCACAAAGAAAAGTGTGCTATACTTCCACAACGAAGCAGGTTTTCCAATTTTTCAAGAAGCCTATTTAGAAATAATAGGTCCGAATAATTCAACAAAGGCAATGAAAACTAGTAAAAAATTAGTAGACCTTCAAACATACGCAGAATTCAAAGAACTAATATTAAAACAAGTAAGAGGTTCTAGTCGGGAGCTCCCGACTAGGGGATACCCTGAACCCTCTTATTCCAATACCAAATAAATTAATAAAAACAAGTAAGAGTGCTCGAGTCGGGGGTGCCCGACTAGAAAATACCCTGAACCCAAGTAAAAGACCACAAAATAACTTTTAAATATAAATATAGGTAATATATTTATTTATATTCATAAAAAAATTCTTAAGTTTAAATTAAACATATTGTAATTATATAGACATATATATAGAAACTTAATTTACCATATCCTGAACCGTTAGAGACATACCACTGTGGTAACTATACACTGTCTCGAGTGTCCTAGCGCTAACTTCCTCACTGGAGAGATTGGAAAAAGCCCAATCAATGTGAGAGTCACAATTGGTAGTGGGCGTTTTTAAATCTAATAGGCACCTTAATCCCTTTCTGAGCAATTCATCGTAAAGAGCCCTACATCTATCAAATTTGCTCAAGCAAAAATTAAAGTCTCTTAAAACAATGCAACGCTCCCTTAGAAATAAATATTGCTGAAATAAAACCTCAAATTCTGTTTTAAACAAACCAAGCGGATATGACGGACTTTTGTAAATAACTAAATAACATACAGACTTATAACGAAATATTGCATGCTCAAAAACGAATGACCCAGAAATTTGCCTACCGCTAAAGCAATTAGATATACTGTTTAAAATTGCATTTTTAATATAAATGACGATTCCCCTCTTAGGTCACGGTGCATTCGGTATTACCTCGCAATCAAGACGGACAACAACAGTAAACCCTGGAATTTCAATATTTTCATTTGAATATGTTGAGGCCTTAACGAAACATAGAACAGACGACTGAAGCATAAGCTTATCTGATCGAATATCTTCAATATGACAGTGAATGCTTTCAGTATTATGAAAGAAAATGTCTAGGGCGGAACTGTTAACTAAGTGATCATAATGTGTTCGAAGTAGTTTTCCAGTCCGCAATTTCTCTATCTCATTTTGGACCTTGTCGTCATTTTTCGGAGGCTAAGGAGGAACAAAATCTCCCATTATAAACAACCCGGAAGCAGTTGTTGCTCTACTACAAGCTACGTATATTGCAGCACGCTGCATACGAGAGCAAGTGTGAACCACCACTTTGCTATACGTAGCTATCTGACTTTTGTGAATAGTTATACCTTCTGCAGGTACAACTGGAAACTGTCTGCGGTCAATAGAAACTTGCTCATTTTTTCTATATTGAAAACTTTTAACTATTTTCTGAATTGGGGTCCACAAAGCTTTTGTACGATGTGTACACTTTGAGCGAGCAAGTACTCCTACGGTATCATCTGAAAATTTCATATATAAAATAATGGGAGTGCTAGATGCATCGAAATCTATTTGCATTAACATGCCTGTTGCCCCATTAACTAATCCATCCCCAGTATCTACATTGACCGTAATCATATATTTCGCAGTGGTTTTTAGAAGGGACATGCACAATCCCTGTGTTTCGGATGACCTAAAGCTACTAACGGCTTCTAAAATTCTCTGTCTACAAGCCGCAGTTAAATGTGTTGCTTTTATAAAATCATCAGCGGTAGAAATAACTTGATCAGTCGGAATTGAGTTTAGCTTTATCGTGTTATAACTATCTGTCGCCGCATTTGTACTAAATAGATGAATGGCATCATCGGGCTCATCCGATTGCTGACAAATGCTAGATCGGACAAGACTAATATCATCGGCTGTCATGTTTCCCGATGCCATATTATTTAAAGCAGAAGCAAACGGTTGGTCCTCCCGTTGACGCATTATTTCTGTGAGTTCAAAATACTTGAAAAGGTCCCACAGGAATGAAGCATAAATTGCACTGTAGGGATCATTAAAGTTGGATTCGAAAATCCAACGGTCACCTACTGGAGATAATTGTCGTAGATCCCCGAAATCTATGACAGAAATACCACCGAATGGAGAAGTATTTTTAAAAATTTGTTTTAAGCGGGAGTCTAACTGGGAAAACATTTTGGAGCCTACCATAGATATTTCATCTATAATAATTAGTTTAAGGTCGATTAACCTTGAATGCAAAGTATTTACTAAATCATTACTTAAAGCCCTCAAATCGGAACCAGATTGATTTACTGGTAAGGAAAACATGGAATGCAGTGTTGAGCCACTGATTCCGAAAGCAGCTTTACCTGATGGAGCACACAATATTATTTTAGGAGAATTTTGATCACTTCCTGGCCTGTATAAAACATGTGTAAAATAAGTTTTCTGCTTTAAATTAAGTGACCTGACTATATCTGCTAAGCTTTCAGCTGAAACTATAGCTGGAAGTTTTATTAATCGGACATTGTTATCTTCTGAATCTAGATTCTCGTCATTTCCATTAATGTTTAAGACATTTAAATGATGATTTATTTCTGGTAATCCTAATATACGTGAAATCTATCGTCTACTACTTCTTGATTTTCAACATTTTCTTAATTTTCTGCCTGCACTGCATTTTCAAGAGTATGCTGAAGCTCACTGTCATTTAAGCTATTGTATTTCCTGCGATTGCTCTCAATTAACTCAGGATTCTGGCCGCAAAACGATTCGCAGTCTCTTGCTACTAGTTCTACATTTTCATCCCTCCATTAGACATACAACATAACTAATTCTCGAAAATAATTGCTCCTATCAGTATTAATATTAAATCTCCTATACCTAATTATAATAGGAGTGTTCCTCTTCTTTACGAACCCACTACCATCGCGAAGTGCGTAAGCTAATTGCTGGGAAGCCCTGGATGTTTCGATGTCATCAGCATCATCTATATTTTGGCGAGTACCACTATGCCGCTTTGTAAAGCTGTAAAAAGCAGCAAAATCAGCTAGGCATAAACTATCTAAAGCGTCGGGGCGCTGAACATAATGGTCTATAAGTCCAATTTCCAATATTGCTACTGAGTCATCGGGTAAGTTTTGCAACTGTTGCTTAGACTTCCTTAACCCAACCCGATTCTCTGGTAATGAGGTATTAATAAAAACCACTGCGTTACTGCTTTCGGACAAAGACATACCTAAACAGCAGTAAACGGCTTCCTGGGCGGATATTTCCGTACCCGAAATAAACTTGTGCCCTATATGCTGTAACCTTTGCTTTAAAGTTACACTGCCCCTGCTTATCTCACTTACAGCTTCACGCATTAGCTTTGAAATGCCTCTCTGGGACTTGTTAATATAATTAACGACGTAACTGCAGCAAGCATAGGGATCTAATATAAACTGGATATCTATATTCACGCGCTGCAGCAGAAGGAGGTGAGTATTATAAGCGTTAAGCTTAATTGCTGCGAATGATCGCTTTAAATATATTTTGGGCTTCTTTATACTCGACCTGTGTGCATTTATATAGCACTCATAACTTAAGTTAAGTTGATCATGGTTCAAAAAGTTATTGAAATCGCTAAGGTAATCTATACTTTCTCGATCAAACGGATATTCTAAAACTCCCTGAATCTTTTCGAAATTTCTGCGATGCCCTTCTTTATTTTCAGCATCTTCTTCTAATGGGAATAGAATTTCTGTTTGGGGCATGGGAGGGTATGGAATACGAAATCTACATATATTTTGTGCCCCAACTTCTCGCCTACATGAGTGCCCGTGATTGTGAGTTTGATACTCCAAAAATGGAGCCACATCCGGGTTATTTGTTTTAGTTGTGATAAACTGATCAATAAAGGACTTTACAGACGGAATGCTTGACTCATCAGCCAAGTCAACTATCGGAGGATCTTTCAGCCAAAACATGCCATGAACGTGGGGGGAGCCTCTTTGCTGAAACTCAACTCGCCAATAATACTTAATAACTCTGTGACTACCAAAAACACCGCCTTCCTTTTTCATTAGTTTTAAAACCTGCCTGTAACGAAAATCAAAATACCTAGCGCAAGTAACAGGGTCAGCTCTAATTAGACGGGGCTTTATTGGCAAAACTTAAATTAGCTGCCAATTCTTCTGAAATTTCTAGCTTATCTACATTCTTAGAAAGTAAAACTAACAGCTCTGCCCATCTAGTCTCTGCTGCCGAAAAGGTTATAAAAAATGTCGGAAGACCAATCTGCCTTATCATCGCCATGACCTTCTTCTTTTCTCCTTCCCAATGAGCAGGTGAAGTGCGAATATTTTTCAAAACCCTATAGCAATCATCGTGACAAATTAAATTTTCTAAATACTCCTCATTAAGGACTTGTGCTGCCGTAATGCCTCGAGTGGCGCTGTGCTTACGTAAGCAAATGGAAGTACTGTTCCTTGTATTAATCATTTCCAATTTTATAAAATTGAGAAATAATTTATCTGTTCTACAACCTCTGCTATCAAAGTTTCTAATTTCTGACCTAACTATGGTTGTAAAACTTTCTGCACACTTTCTCTTAATGCCAGCAAAAATAGTTGGGAAGGCCAGCTCCTCTGAATCACAATCTTCGATCATGTCTAAAGGCCGCTGACCCTCTCCAGGGGCTATAACTATTCTTTGCATGGCAATATTTTCGACAGGGACGTTTTCTAATAATGTTTCCTGGCCTCCTGGATTAATATCTTCTTCTATATTATTCTGCTCATCTATGGAGGCTTGAGCAGATCTTGCCACTAACTGCGATACTAAGTCCCTGTCATCAGCAGATGCAACAAACGGAACCTCGTCAGACGAAAAAGATGACAACCACTGTTCATTAATAGTAATTTGATGCTTTCTATAAAGCTCGGTGTTGACTAAAAATTTTATTGCTTCAGCAACTTTAGAAGGCCTAATGGTTTCAGCCATGAAATCGTGGATATATTCCATCCTACGTTTGAGATGAATTTGCACTACCTCGCTCTCATTAAACGCCCTCGGAAGGGACGTTACAACATTGGCCACAGGAATGGGTACATTGACCACTGCTCCTTTAATTGCATTTTGTCGACCATATCCTAATGACTTAATAATCATGAAGGCGAGGGGAAGTCAGCCTTTCCTCGAAAGGCGTTAAGCCTTTCAAACAATCTGGCAGATCGGGAAAATCTAGGCCATTTGTAATAGAAGTTTTAGGTTTTTTGCCTAATTTAATGCTACGACTACACGTTTTGCAAAAATCATATATATTATTATCAGAGGGAAATATAGAGGAAAGATATAAAATATCGGAGCTTACTTTTGCACTACACTTACTTTCAATAACCTCACGAGAAATTTTTTCCACTCGATGTGGAAACCATAAGCCTTTGCAACAAAGGCAAACCTGATCGGGACCCTGCTTAACTGTTCTATTGAATCCAGCTATCAGACCATCTAAGCTACTCCTAATAGCTGGAGAGATTCTAACCTCTGAAAAATTAATCGCACGTTCACCCCTGTTCCTTGTAGCATTGCGCCTTTTCTCTGCTATCCTATTACCTGTATTACCCCTATACTGGCTAACTCGCTGGGACAAACTTCAATTGGCGTCAAAAGCCTCCTGTCGTGCATGAATGCGCACACTTCGCCTCACACTTGTGCTACGTGCCTGCTCAATTATTCTACGAATCGGATTCTCTCTAACCTCTGATCTTTGATTCCTATCCCTTTCTAAAAGTCGTCGTTGTATGTCTTTTCGATGGCGAGCTCGACGAATATTGTCTTGTTCTTGTTCGTCTGCCCTATAAACTGGGTTTTCTCTGCGTCTCGATCGACGCAAAGTATTAGCCAATTGCTCCAGTTGTCTAACTGGAGAATTAGCTCGTCGAATCGAGTGGTCTACAGTATTTTGTCTTTGTTCGTTTACCCGGTAGACTGGGTCTTGTCTGCGTGTCGATCGACGCAAAGTATTAGCCAATTGCTCCTGTTCTCTAACTGGAGAATTAGCTCGTCGAGTCGAGTGGTCTACAGTATTTTGTCTTTGTTCGCTTGCCCGGTAGACTGGGTCTTGTCTGCGTGTCGATCGACGCGAAGTATTAGCCAATTGCTCCTGTTGTCTAACTGGAGAATTAGCTCGTTGAGTCGAGTGTTCCACAGTATTTTGTCTTTGTTCGTTTGCCCGGTAGACTGGGTCTTGTCTGCGTGTCGATCGACGCGAAGTATTAGCCAATTGTTCCGGTTGTTTAACAGGAGAACTAGCTCGTCGAGTCGAGTGGTCTACAGTATTTTGTCTTTGTTCGTTTGCCCGGTAGACTGGGTCTTGTCTGCGTGTCGATCGACGCGAAGTATTAGCCAATTGCTCCTGTTCTCTAACTGGAGAATTAGCTCGTCGACTCGAGTGGTCTACAGTATTTTGTCTTTGTTCGTTTGCCCTGTAAACTATGTATTGTCTGCGAACTTGCTTCCTTTGCCTATTCCTATTTCTCTCAGTTTGGCTAAAACCTTCATTTTCCCTACGCTCTCGTTGGGACTCTATATTGTTGATACGTTCATGCTCAGCATATTCAGAATTAGACCTATTTAGCTCATTTCTAGCTTGTTGTCTACGAGCCCTATTCAAACCTGACAACTAACTTTAAAACTTTAATAAAAATAAAAATGTAATATAGTAAAATTCGTAATTTAAATTAATTATTTCCAATAAATTATTTACAATAAAATTTGTTAAAACTAATTTATATAATTTATATATATTGTATGTATATATAGATATATATATATGTCTGAAATAAATAAAAAGTAGGTAATATTTGTATAGTCTTTAAAAAGACTTTAAAATTATAAATATATTTAAAAACTTGCGATTTTTGCGATTTCAGCTAAAATGGTTTTCCGAAACTTCCCTTACAACACCAGCTGTGTGAGTTGCATTCGCACAAATACGATTCCTAATAAGTGTCAATCACACACTTGCACATACACGCCAAGTTGTAACGGCCGAAAACTATTTTTATCGGTAATTCATCGATAATTAACTGTTTTTATTAAAATGGTCACAAAACACTGCAATTTATTTATTTTCAACCGCTCGGAACCGATAGAATATAGTTTATTCGAATAAAAATCGTTGTTAGATCAGTAAGAAACGCAAAAATCACAAATCACAAAACCAAAACAGGCACTTTTTGTGCCCATTTAGCTTCTACGGCACGTTCCATCTATATACTGTTTGGTTAGTGGTAGTTTGATGGCAATCGCAGGCTACAGACTAAATCGATTACTGTTTCTTCTGAGCACATTTGAAGAGAGAGTGTTGGGAAATATTTACTTTCCTAACGCCACGATTTAGTATACATATCGAAATGCGCGCGCTACTTTATTTATTATTATAATCACATATATAATAACATTAATCTAATGATAATATTTATTAATTCATCAGGCAACCTCCTTAAGACTGTCTTATGAATTATTAAAATCATGTAACTATAATAAATATTTACGAAATAAAATTCTCAAATTACGCGCGCAGATTTATAGTAACAGTGTTGAAAAGTTCCACTTCGTGGTCTTCGACTACTTGCGGGAAGAAAATAATGTGTACAAACACACATATGTACATATGTAAATTATTATAATGTATATACGTATGTGTATACGCACTGGTTAGGCCTAAGCCTAAAACGTATGTATGTATGAAAATAGATATAAATACATATGATTACATTCTTTTGTAAGATTTAATAAAGAATATGATTTCTGAATGAGGAAATTAAATTTTGCGTAAATTGACATTTTAGTGATTAAAATGCATGGATATTTATGCATACCTTACCTGAAATAGCTCGCACTACGCACTTGCCAAGCTTACTAGGGCTTTAAGCAAAAAAAAAGCATTCTCTTGACTTATTTCCGTTTTAATGGGTGAAGGAATAAAATTAACATTATTAGACAAATAATAAATAGTCAAAAAAATTCTTTTTCCCCATTGGAATTGAACTTGCGGCGCTTATTCCAGACATATAACAATTGAACTGCTTCCCGTGGCTTTTTACCTTGCAGCCATACCGAAAGTTGCTACTAATTGAAAAAAAACTGAACTAAAATAGGACCACATATGTACATAGAGCATACGATACAATCGCACTTGTAATTCTGCTGCCGCTGACTCGTGCCTGCCAATATATATGTACATATACATATAACCACATGGTTTCTTTAACAACTTCTATGTATCTTAACCGATCTTGATGAAATTGTATACAGTATATCTTATTGTACCATAGAATATTTGTGTATTCTGAAAAAGTCAATTGCATTTAAATTCTAGCTTATATTGGTTGGCGATACAAGTTGGGTTATTAACTTGATTTATAGCTCTGCGGTGGTAGCGGGGGGGTGGCGATAGGTATAAAATGAAAGATACTTGACATATATATAGTATTCTGGAACCAACATATCATGTTTGGTGACTCCAGCTCTTATTATTTACCAAAATTGCCCAAAAAACAGGATATCGATATCGATTTTAATCGATTGCTTGGAAACGGAGCAAGTTATCGATTATCGGAAACAAACTCGATCTGCGCGGGAGCTAGGAGCATCTACATCTCAAATTTCTTTAAATTTCAAGTCTCTAGCTCTTATAGGTTATGAGATCCGTGCGTTCATACATACGGACGGTCGGACGGACGGACGGACGGACGGGCGGACGGACAGACAGACGGACATGGCTAGATCGACTCGGCTATTGATGCTGATCAAGAATATATATACTTTATGGGGTCGGTGAAGCTTCCTTCTGCCTGTTACATACATTTGGATTTTGCACAAATACAATATACCCTTGTACCCATTTTTAATGGGTTCAGGGTATAATAAAAATGTATAAACAAATTCGTATGTTTTTTAATTTTTAACACTTTCAAAAAAAAAAAGAAAAAGATATTTAATAAATTTAAAATAATTACATTATATTACGTTATTTCTCTAAAAGGGGAGGTGTAGTGTGTATATGCCTTAATAGAACACCCTATATAAAGTATGTGGCTCTTTGTCATATACGCAGCGCAGGTCACTAGCCTCTCTAGCTGACCATTTATGCTTACACTGCACTTTCCACTTTGAGCGCATTCTATGCGCAGCATATATGCTCACTAACACAGGCATTTGCAAGCTGCTCACTGTCCCTCTCTTTGTAGCTGTTAACCAATAACAGCATAAGCATAGAATGCGCAGCATATATGCTCACTAACACAGGCATTTGCAAGCTGCTCACTCTCCCTCTCTTTGTAGCTGTTAACCAATAACAGCATAAGTATATACATGTATCCATAGACTAAGTGCATTATATTGACCTTAAATAAATTCATTCGATTTCAATAACCAAACAAGCACTGACGTAATGTATTAACACGAATATTACAGAACCCTCTTGTTCCAACACCATAGAAATTAAGAAAAAAAGTTGCCTTGGCAGGGTTCGAGCTCGCAACTGACTGTGAATCCAGCTTATAATATTCACCAAAATTGCTAAAAATAAAAAAGGATGTCGATATTGATTTTAATCGATTGCTAAATTCTATCTGCGCAGGAACTAGGAGGACCTACATCTAAAATTTCAAGTCTCTAGCTCTTATAGGTTCTGAGATCCTTGCGTTCATTTAAACTGACGGACAGAAGGACAGACAGACGGACATGGGTAATTTGACTAGGCTGTTGATGCTGATCAAGAATATACATACTTTACGGGGTCGGAGCAGCTTAATTTGCATTTTGCTTAAAAACAATATACCTGTTGCGCTATTGAGCTTTTTCAATAGCTTTCACAAATAGAAATAATTAACTATTTATTTTTTGTGTTCAAAATTGTTTTATAATTCTTAAAGTTACGAGAAGCAGGCAGACCCGAATTGGTCTGTGCTTATTATTTAAGAACAATAGTTTGTATATAGGCAAGCGAATTAGTACGTGCCAATTTTAGCGAAGAGACAATTCTCCCCCCGTTGGAAGGCATGGGCTTTCAACAATAGGCATAGCTTG
Source organism: Drosophila virilis (assembly GCF_030788295.1). Taxonomy (NCBI): domain Eukaryota; kingdom Metazoa; phylum Arthropoda; class Insecta; order Diptera; family Drosophilidae; genus Drosophila; species Drosophila virilis. The sequence continues at coordinate 213,571 of NW_027212865.1, read as the reverse complement.
TTTGCAGCTCTTCTCGTTTCTCCTGTTGCGGTGCGCAAAATGGCTACTCGAGCGACTCCATCCTTTCCCACGATTAACTCTGTGATTCTCGCCAGTGGCCACCTTAGTGGCGGCAGATTTTCATCCTTTACGAGGACTATATCGTTGACGCATAGGCCTGGTTTCGGAGTACGCCATTTGGAGCGCTGCTGAAACAGTGTTAAGTATTCTTCACGCCAGCGAGACCAAAACATCTAGATCTGCTGGATCTTCTGAAAGAGGAAACAATGGCCTGGAATTAATTATCGATGCTATGTGGCAGACTAGGGTGCGAAACTCTTCGAAGTTGAGAACACAAGATCCAACAGCACGATAAAAATGATGTTTCGCTGTCTTCACTGCTGCTTCCCAAGGGCCGCCAAATTGCGGTGAACGATGAGGTATAAATTTCCAATCAATGGAATCAGCCATGCAAAAATTATGCACTGACTCAATATGATTACGACTTGTAAATAGACGCGTGAGATCCAGAAGCTCGTTTTTGGCGCCGACAAAGTTGGTAGCGTTATCCGACCATATCTGAGATGGCCTGCCTCGAGTCGATATAAACCTCTTAAGCGCATTCAAGAAAGAAGCTGTCGACAGATCCTTGACCAGTTCCAGGTGAACCGCTTTAGTCGCGAAGCAGACGAAGACAGCCATGTATCATTTGACTGGAGCTTTATTTCGTACGTCTGGCTTATAGAAGAATGGTCCACAATAGTCAACACCAGAGACTTCAAAGGCTCGACAAGCAGTCAAACGTTCTTTGGGCAGATCACCCATTATATGCTCTATTAATCGAGGCTTGGCACGAAAGCATCTCACACATTTTCCAACCACCTTGGATACCGTCTTCCACCAATAGGCCAAAACTGCAACCGAATATGAGCGAGAAGTGCCCGTGGACCAGCGTGTAAGTCCCGATTGTGAAACCGTGTGATGACCGAGTTTGTGATGGGGTGGTGACACGGGAGAATTATTGGATGGCGAGCGTCGAAATCCAGCGAAGAGTTTTTCAAGCGCCCATCAACTCTTAGAATTCCGAAATCATCCAAAAAAGGGTTAAGTGATGCGATACAACTGGACGGTTTAACAACTCTTCACGATTGCAATGATTTGATCTCTTCCCACAGGTGTGCTCTCTGGACGAGCCTTAGTAAGAGTTGGGTCCCATGTTGTATATCAGACACTGTTAGCCCAGGATGCCTGCTTCTGTGTATGAATTTATAAATATATCCGAATATACGCTGCATTGTATCAAATGAGTTGACGTATTTACAAGTGACAGTTATATCAACGAAGGGAGTTGACGCAATAAGGACCCTTTTTTTAAAATTCGAGTTCTGTCCTTTCTGACAAGCAAGAAGCAGGCCAGTCCAATTTGTTTTTAACTAGAAATTCTGGGCCGTTGAACGACAGTGACGATTGATCTAATTCACTGGGCGTAGATCCTCTCGAGAATATATCTGCCGGGTTGAGTGAAGTAGGCACGTAACGCCATTCCATGGCATTAATTAGCTCTTGAACTGCTGTGACGCGATTAGCCACAAACAGGGCTCGGTCCTTATCCAGGAAAGGCATACAGAAGAATCCGACCAACAGTAGAATTTTCCATCAAACAGATTCATTTTAGATATCTTACGCATGAGATTAGATAATAAGACGGCACCACAGAGCTCTAGCTTTGGAACTGTGATTGTTTTCAGAGGAGCTACACGCGATTTGGAACACAACAGCTGAAAACTGGCTCGCAGAAACCGTGAACTTCTAACTCTGCTGCAGGTATTGACACGAGACGAGGAAATTTAAGAAACTGTGCCTTCTCAAAACTGCAGCAAAGATCATGCCAAGCTGTTGCCAGTGATGATGGCAAGCTCTCCTCCCACTTAAGCTTCTCCTTCCAGATCTGCTGCATAAAGATTTTAGCCTTGGCAATTACCAGCCCTATGAGTCCAAGCGGGTCATACAAGCGAGCTATAGTCGATAGCATTGACCTTTTGGATGGTTTAGATCTCTGCTGAATGGACGAAAACGAAAACAAAAATCAATCCGACGCTGACTCCCAAGCGAGTCCAAGAGTTTTGGTGATGTCGCTACCATCATCAAACTTTAGGGAAGATTCTCTGTCCTCTACGGGTATTTCCGTTTTTAATGGGTGAAGGAATATAACTAACATTATTAGACAAATAATAAATAGTCAAAAAAATTCTTTTTCCCCATTGGAATTGTACTTGCGCCGCTTATTCCAGACATATAACAATTGAACTGCTTCCCGTGGCTTTTTACCTTGCAGCCATACCGAAAGTTGCTACTAATTGAAAAAAAACTGAACTAAAATAGGACCACATATGTACATAGAGCATACGATACAATCGCAATTGTAATTCTTTTTGTGTGTATTAGTGCACATGTATACAGAAATTTGTGCCAGCTGCCGCTGACTCGTGCCTGCCAATATATATGTACATATACATATAACCACATGGTTTCTTTAACAACTTCTATGTATCTTAACCGATCTTGATGAAATTGTATACAGTATATCTTATTGTACCATAGAATATTTGTGTATTCTGAAAAAGTCAATTGCATTTAAAATCTAGCTTATATTGGTTGGCGATACAAGTTGGGTTATTAACTTGATTTATAGCTCTGTGGTGGTAGCGGGGGGGTGGCGATAGGTATAAAATGAAAGATACTTGACATATATATAATATTCTAGAACCAACATATCATGTTTGGTGACTCCAGCTCTTATTATTTACCAAAATTTCCCAAAAAACAGGATATCGATATCGATTTTAATCGATTGCTTGGAAACGGAGCAAGTTATCGATTATCGGAAACAAACTCGATCTGCGCGGGAGCTAGGAGCATCTACATCTCAAATTTCTCAAATTTCAAGTCTCTAGCTCTTATAGGTTATGAGATCCGTGCGTTCATACATACGGACGGTCGGACGGACGGACGGGCGGACGGACAGACAGACGGACATGGCTAGATCGACTCGGCTATTGATGCTGATCAAGAATATATATACTTTATGGGGTCGGTGAAGCTTCCTTCTGCCTGTTACATACATTTGGATTTTGCACAAATACAATATACCCTTGTACCCATTTTTAATGGGTTCAGGGTATAATAAAAATGTATAAACAAATTCGTATGTTTTTTAATTTTTAGCACTTTCAAAAAAAAAGAAAAAGATATTTAATAAATTTAAAATAATTACATTATATTACGTTATTTCTCTAAAAGGGGAGGTGTAGTGTGTATATGCCTTAATAGAACACCCTATATAAAGTATGTGGCTCTTTGTCATATACGCAGCGCAGGTCACTAGCCTCTCTAGCTGACCATTTATGCTTACACTGCACTTTCCACTTTGAGCGCATTCTATGCGCAGCATATATGCTCACTAACACAGGCATTTGCAAGCTGCTCACTGTCCCTCTCTTTGTAGCTGTTAACCAATAACAGCATAAGCATAGAATGCGCAGCATATATGCTCACTAACATAGGCATTTGCAAGCTGCTCACTCTCCCTCTCTTTGTAGCTGTTAACCAATAACAGCATAAGTATATACATGTATCCATAGACTAAGTGCATTATATTGACCTTAAGTAAATTCATTCGATTTCAATAACCAAACAAGCACTGACGTAATGTATTAACACGAATATTACAGAACCCTCTTGTTCCAACACCATAGAAATTAAAAAAAAAAGTTGCCTTGGCAGGGTTCGAGCTCGCAACTGACTGTGAATCCAGCTTATAATATTCACCAAAATTGCTAAAAATAAAATAGGATGTCGATATTGATTTTAATCGATTGCTAAATTCTATCTGCGAAGGAACTAGGAGGACCTACATCGAAAATTTCAAGTCTCTAGCTCTTATAGGTTCTGAGATCCTTGCGTTCATTTAAACTGACGGACAGAAGGACAGACAGACGGACATGGGTAATTTGACTAGGCTATTGATGCTGATCAAGAATATACATACTTTACGGGGTCGGAGCAGCTTAATTTGCATTTTGCTTAAAAACAATATACCTGTTGCGCTATTGAGCTTTTTCAATAGCTTTCACAAATAGAAATAATTAACTATTTATTTTTTGTGTTCAAAATTGTTTTATAATTCTTAAAGTTACGAGAAGCAGGCAGACCCGAATTGGTCTGTGCTTATTATTTAAGAACAATAGTTTGTATATAGGCAAGCGAATTAGTACGTGCCAATTTTAGCGAAGAGACAATTCTCCCCCCGTTGGAAGGCATGGGCTTTCAACAGATTCCTTGATGGGCAATAGGCATAGCTTGTTTGCAGCTCTTCTCGTTTCTCCTGTTGCGGTGCGCAAAATGGCTACTCGAGCGACTCCATCCTTTCCCACGATTAACTCTGTGATTCTCGCCAGTGGCCACCTTAGTGGCGGCAGATTTTCATCCTTTACGAGGACTATATCGTTGACGCATAGGCCTGGTTTCGGAGTACGCCATTTGGAGCGCTGCTGAAACAGTGTTAAGTATTCTTCACGCCAGCGAGACCAAAACAGTTGTTGGAGGTACGTTACGCGTTGCCAACCATCCAGACGATTGAATTGAAGGTCCGTCACATCAGGTTCAAAGAACGATGAGCTGGGTCCACCAATCAAGAAATGAGTTGGAGTGAGCACATCTAGATCTGCTGGATCTTCTGAAAGAGGAAACAATGGCCTGGAATTAATTATCGATGCTATGTGGCAGACTAGGGTGCGAAACTCTTCGAAGTTGAGAACACAAGATCCAACAGCACGATAAAAATGATGTTTCGCTGTCTTCACTGCTGCTTCCCGAAGGCCGCCAAAATGCGGTGAACGAGGAGGTATAAATTTCAAATCAATGGAATCAGCCATGCAAAAATTATGCACTGACTCAATATGATTACGACTTATGAATAGACGCTTGAGATCCAGAAGCTCGTTTTTGGCGCCGACAAAGTTGGTAGCGTTATCCGACCATATCTGAGATGGCCTGCCTCGAGTCGATATAAACCTCTTAAGCGCATTCAAGAAAGAAGCTGTCGACAGATCCTTGACCAGTTCCAGGTGAACCGCTTTAGTCGCGAAGCAGACGAAGACAGCCATGTATCATTTGACTGGAGCTTTATTTCGTACGTCTGGCTTATAGAAGAATGGTCCACAATAGTCAACACCAGAGACTTCAAAGGCTCGACAAGCAGTCAAACGTTCTTTGGGCAGATCACCCATTATATGCTCTATTAATCGAGGCTTGGCACGAAAGCATCTCACACATTTTCCAACCACCTTGGATACCGTCTTCCACCAATAGGCAAAACTGCAACCGAATATGAGCGAGAAGTGCCCGTGGACCAGCGTGTAAGTCCCGATTGTGAAACCGTGTGATGACCGAGTTTGTGATGGGGTGGTGACACGGGAGAATTATTGGATGGCGAGCGTCGAAATCCAGCGAAGAGTTTTCAAGCGCCCATCAACTCTTAGAATTCCGAAATCATCCAAAAAAGGGTTAAGTGATGCGATACAACTGGACGGTTTAACAACTCTTCACGATTGCAATGATTTGATCTCTTCCCACAGGTGTGAAGGGAGTTGACGCAATAAGGACCCTTTTTTTAAAATTCGAGTTCTGTCCTTTCTGACAAGCAAGAAGCAGGCCAGTCCAATTTGTTTTTAGCTAGAAATTCTGGGCCGTTGAACGACAGTGACGATTGATCTAATTCACTGGGCGTAGATCCTCTCGAGAGTATATCTGCAGGGTTGAGTGAAGTAGGCACGTAACGCCATTCCATGGCATTAATTAGCTCTTGAACTGCTGTGACGCGATTAGCCACAAACACATTGAGCTTGCAGGGCTCGGTCCTTATCCAGGAAAGGCATACAGAAGAATCCGACCAACAGTAGAATTTTCCATCAAACAGATTCATTTTAGATATCTTACGCATGAGATTAGATAATAAGACGGCACCACAGAGCTCTAGCTTTGGAACTGTGATTGTTTTCAGAGGAGCTACACGCGATTTGGAACACAACAGCTGAAAACTGGCTGATGTTCCTCGAGAAAGAACGTAGGCACAGGCCCCATATGCTTCGATGCTGGCGTCGCAGAAACCGTGAACTTCTAACTCTGCTGCAGGTATTGACACGAAACGAGGAAATTTAAGAAACTGTGCCTTCTCAAAACTGCAGCAAAGATCATGCCAAGCTGTTGCCAGTGATGATGGCAAGCTCTCGTCCCACTTAAGCTTCTCCTTCCAGATCTGCTGCATAAAGATTTTAGCCTTGGCAATTACCAGCCCTATGAGTCCAAGCGGGTCATACAAGCGAGCTATAGTCGATAGCATTGACCTTTTGGATGGTTTAGATCTCTGCTGAATGGACGAAAACGAAAACAACAATCCGACGCTGACTCCCAAGCGAGTCCAAGAGTTTTGGTGATGTCGCTACCATCATCAAACTTTAGGGAAGATTCTCTGTCCTCTACGGGTATCCTTTTCAGTACAGCAGAATTGTTTGAGCACCACTTTCGCAACTTGAAGCCCCCACTTGCCAAGATTCCAGCTGTATGATGAAGTTCCTTTGCTTCTTGAATTGAATCACCCCCTGAAATGAGGTCATCAACGTAGAAGTCACGCCGCAAAATCCGAGATCCAATTGGAAAATTAGTTTCCTCATCCATAGACAGCTGATGCATAACACGGATAGAGAGGAATGAAGCTGGCTTTGTTCCGTATGTAACTGTATCCAGTTTAAAAATCTTTATATCCTGTTCTGGCGAGTCTCGCCACAGAATGCATTGTAGAAAATCATCCGGTGCTGAAACGCGTACGCAGCGATACATTTTTCCAATACCTTCTGTTAGGGCGATCGGGAAATTACGAAAGCGAAGAAGGATATGAAACAGCGAGCTTTGAATAACAGGTCCAGCCATCAATAGTTCATTTAATAAATAACCTGACGAGGTAGCTGCTGAGCCGTTGAAAACGACTCGCAATTTTGTCGTTGAACTGTCTTCTTTAAAGACACAGTGATGAGGAAGAAAGTATTGACAAAGTCATATAGACTCTGGAGCAACAGGCGACATATGACCAAGATCCAAATATTCCTTTAGAAAGTTTGAATATTGAATCTTCAGATCTGGACGATTTTGTAGTTTGCGTTCCAGGGTCAGGAACCGACGAAAGGCTTGTTGGTATGACGTCCCCAGACATTCCAAACTTCGCTTGAAGGGTAAACGAACCGAATATTGGCCACTAGTCAATCTGATATGAGTCTACGAAATGTTCTTCACAGATGTTTTCTTCCTTTGAAGTGGTAGGTGTACTTTCCAAGCAGGATTCTATCTCCCAAAATCTTCGAACCAATTCATCAGCACGTTCTTCAGAACTTGACTCAAGTTTGCCCGCAGTATGCCTTGCCATTAACATAGAACCACTCAAGCGGGGTCCGCCTCCAGACTCGAGGTAGGCCATCTCAGATATGGTCGGTTAACGGTACCAACTTTGTCGGAGCCAAAAACGAGCTTCTGGATCTCACGCGTCTATTTACAAGTCGTAATCATATTGAGTCAGTGCATAATTTTTGCATGGCTGATTCCATTGATTGGAAATTTATACCTCATCGTTCACCGCAATTTGGCGGCCCTTGGGAAGCAGCAGTGAAGACAGCGAAACATCATTTTTATCGTGCTGTTGGATCTTGTGTTCTCAACTTCGAAGAGTTTCGCACCCTAGTCTGCCACATAGCATCGATAATTATTTCCAGGCCATTGTTTCCTCTTTCAGAAGATCCAGCAGATCTGGATGTTCTCACTCCAACTCATTTCTTGATTGGTGGACCCAGCTCATCGTTCTTTGAACCTGATGTGACGCACCTTCAATTCAATCGTCTGGATGGTTGGCAAAGCGTAACGTACCTCCAACAACTGTTTTGGTCTCGCTGGCGTGAAGAATACTTAACACTGCTTCAGCAGCGCTCCAAATGGCGTACTCCGAAACCAGGCCTATGCGTCAACGACAGGTGGCCACTGGCGAGAATCACAGAGTTTATCGTGGGAAAGGATGGTGTCGCTCGAGTAGCCGTTTTGCGCACCGCAACAGGAGAAACGAGAAGAGCTGCAAACAAGCTATGCCTATTGTCCATCAGGGAATCTGTTGAAAGCCCATGCCTTCCCACGGGGGGAGAATGTCTGGTTACGCAGCCAAAACAACTGGAGCGACCTCGCAACTGATAAGAGCAGCATCTTAATTTTATCTTATAATACTCGAGAGTGCCTAAATTTCGCTCTTAAGAATTCATTTACATAGAGCTGCCGCACTTCGCTGTAACGATCGTTTTATAGCCCTAGCTTTACTTATGCGAAGGCCTCGATGCTGCGCATCGAGTTAGTTAGGTTCGTTCGCTTCATGCATTTGGTACGCATCGGCCACTTGCATTACTCAAAATTATAACTAATAATTGTCTCTTCGCTAAAATTGGCACGTACTAATTCGGGTTCGCTTGCCTATATACAAACAATTGTTCTTAAATAATAAGTACAGACCAATTCGGGTCTGCCTGCTTCTCGTAACTTTCAGAAATATAAAACAATTTTGAACACAAAAAATAAATAGTTAATTATTTCTATTTGTGAAAGCTATTGAAAAAGCTCAAAAGCGCAACAATTAGTGTATTCTCAAAAAGTCAATTGCATTTAAATTGTAGGTTAAATTGGTTGGCAATAAAAGTTGGGTTATTAACATGATTTATGCCCCGCTGCGGTGATAGCGATGAGGTGTCAATAGGTATAAAAAGAGAGATACTTGACATATATATAATATTCTAGAAGCAACATATCTAGTTTAGTGAATCCAGCTTATAATATTTAACAAAATTGCTAAAAAAAAAATAGGATGTCGATATCGATTTTAATCGATTGCTAAACTTGATCTGCACAGGAACTAGGAGGACCTACATCTAAAATTTCAAGTCTCTAGCTCTTATTGGTTCTGAGATCCTTGCGTTCACAGACATGGGCAGATCGACTAGGCTATTGATGCTGATCAAGAATATACATACTTTACGGAGTCAGAGATGCTAAATTCTGCCTTTTACATAAGTTTGCATTTTGCTTAAAAACAATATACCCTTATACCCATTTTTAATGGGTTCAGGGTATAAAAACATGCAAAAAGTTGAGACGCACTCTAGCAAATAAAGCCGGTTTCATAACTCTGTTCACAGTTGCTATCCTTCTTACCTGTGTATTGCACGTAATGAAGAAATATAAGAAAAATATAATACTGCAACTGAACAAAGAACAAGAGAGACCCAAAAAAAGAACCAGCACTTATCCAAATACAAAATACAGATGCCGACAACCTAAGGTTCAACAACATACCGTTATTCTGAAGATCGCTTGACGACAAGCTTAAATCAAAGGGAAGAGTGATCAACAATTAAATTCATATCGTCCCAATAAGAAGCATTGTAACACCTCATAAGAAGTGCAGCAAAATGCTGACCTGGTGTCTGTGCCATTTCCTCCCCGCGCCGATTGGCAATCGCCAAGAATTCCAAGAGAAATTGCCCAACGGGCCAACAACATCAGCAGTCTCATCAGCAAGTCTTGCTTCCATACAAATTATATTATCTTCATCGTTTAATAGACTTTGGTATTAACTTGTATCCCAATTTCGAGAAACAATTCTCACTAACCACAGATGCCAGTAATATTGCCATACAAGCAGTGTTATCACAAGAGCATAAACCGATCCATGCAAGCAGAACACTGAACGAACACGAAATAAATAGAAATAGAATTTTTAGCTAGCCCAATGTGAAGCTACAAACGTGGAAAACCAAGCTAAATTAGTTTGATTACCACATCAAATATGTGCCTGTGAAGGAATATTATGTAGCAGATACTTTATAACGAATTAATATAGAGGAAAATCTATTAGGCGAAAGTCCAGAAAGCGTAGCCGCAACCATACACAGTGCACAGGAAGACAACGTAAACCATATTCCTATCACAGAAAGACCTATTAATTATTAGAACAGGCAACTAGAGTTCATAAAACTACTAGTAACACTACAATACTTTCACAAAGTAAAAACTAATAAACGAGAAAGATGGGCTATCTTCGGCACGCCAAAGATCTAATACCCTTGCACACCCAACCTTTTCATAATGCTCATAGTGCTTTGCCCCTATCTAAAACGTACCTGGACAATAGTAAATGCCGAATTTGGTCAAGATATCTTGATAAACAAAATGTTTTTTCATACAACTTAATTTTCGACCGATTAGTTCCTATGGCAGCTATATGATATAGTGGTCCGATCTTAATAGGATTTTGCATATATATGAGGAGCATAGTAAAACTAATAAATGCCGAGTTTGGTCAAGATATCTTGATAAACAAAATGTTTTTTCATACAAAAACATTATTTTCGACCGATCATTCGTATTGCAGCTATATGATATAGTAGTCCGATCTTAATAGGATTTTGCATATATATGAGGAGTAAAGTAAAACCAATAAATCCCGCGGTTGGTTAAGATAACTTGATAATCAAAATGTTTTTTCATCCAAAAACTTCATTTTCGACCGATCGTTCCTATGGCAGCTATATGATATAGTGATCCAGATCCATAGATCCAGCTCACATATGTGCTGCGTGCAACAGAAAGAGGGAGTTTTGCAAAGTTTCATTAAGATTAAGCCTTAAAGCTGAGGGACTAGTTCGCATAGAAACAGACAGACGGATAGACGGACAGACGGACATGGATATATCGACTCGGCTGTTGATGCTGATTAAGAATATATATACTTTATGGGGTCGGAGATGTCTCTTCTATGCGTTACACATTTCACGACAAAATTATAATACACTCTGCAAGGCTATAATGACACTTTACAACATGTTAATTTATAAAAATTACTAAATATCAAATCTTTAACTTGGTTAAAGACACGACACCAACGAAATTTTAATCATTTCCCAAATTCCACGAGAGATAATCAAAATTTTTTTCTTTAAAATATTTCCTTATCCAGATTATGATATTAATATATTAACAGAAGTCATCCCAACAAATACTTCATACAAAACCAACAAGCTTACACGGCAAACACAAAATAATTAATTACGAATAAATGCATAACAGGAATTTTGACTCAAGCCATAAACAATTTTGAAATCAATTACGTCGAGCCTAATATGCTCATTATTTGGTATCTACCCAAAACACTTTTGAGAGAAAATTGCATCAATTAAGAAATAATAATGGAAGGTAACAACCTTATAAAAGGGTCAAGCTTTTCAATCCAATTAGATGAAATAATAATCACAGTCACACTACTAGATTATACAAGTTAGCAACAAATAAATTCATACAGTCCCAATAAGAAGCATTGCAACACCTCATAAGAAGTGCAGCAAAATGCTGACTTGGTGTCTGTGCCATTTCTTCCACGCGCCGACTGGCAACCGCCGAAAATTCCAAGAAGAATTGCCCAATGAGTCAACAATATCAGCAGCGACGCCGCTGCCAACGCCGCTGCCGCTAAGCCACAGGTTGCAAGGGCTAGAATTGATTTAAGTTTATTCAGTTGCAAATTAACATCAAATAAAGGAAGTCTTGCTTCCCTAAAAACTGTATTTTTTTCATCGTTTAATAAACTTTGGAATTAACTGGCGCCCGAGCAGACCGGCTCGTGTTACAACAGAACAAAACGCTTCTACTTGCGCGTTAGTCGGTTATATGATTGCAGCCACGGTTAGCCAGATTTTGCCGCAACAACTGCCGACACTAGTAAAGCAGTTAGTCAACCCCTCTAGGGAGTTTAGTGATGTAGACGACCAAACAATAACTGCCAACCACAATTAATATGACTTAGACTGAGTTCCGAACATAGTTAAAAGCCTCAGAGAATTCTCCGGTAATCCAGCAGAATTTAGCTCATGGAAGAAGAGTGTAGATCGTATACTCTCAGCCTATGCAGCTGAGGCAGGTTCGCCAAAATACTTTGGCATATTGCATACAGTGAGAAACAAAATCACTGGCAATGCCGACACGGCCCTCGAGTCGTATAATGTTCCCCTAAATTGGAGCGCTATCTCCAAATGTCTCACGCTGCACTGCGCACACAAAAGAGATCTGGGAACATTCGAATATCAGATGACAATGTTAGTGCAAGGTAACAACCAAACAGTAGAAGAATTCTACCAGGTCGTTTACAACCACTTGTCGCTGATATTAAATAAAGTAGGCTGCATGGAATTAAACAGGGAATCCGAAACCCTTGTGACAAAAATATACCGAGCTAAAGCATTAGATACCTTCATTAGAGATTTGAAGGGAGATTTACCACGGATTCTTGGAATAAAGGAGCCAGCAGATCTACCTTCAGCCCTTCACTATTGTTTAAAACTAGAGAATCAAAGCTATCGCACTAACTTGGCTTTGAATAGAAATCAACAGACACATGCCAGAAACCCAAATAGAAATATACCACCACCTACACTGCCACCTCGAACAGCTCAGCCTTATTTCGCTCAAACTTTTAGGCCACCACCCATTAGCTTCAGGCCCCAACTCCCGATCCATACACCTTGGCCAACCAATACAAACCATGGACCACCGACTTACAACAATAATGGACCGATTCCACAATATCCCAACCAACGAACCTACCAGACACAACCACAACAGGTATACATACCCAATAGACCTTCTGCACCAAAACCCCAACCACGTCCTGAGCCAATGGACGTGGACCAAAGCATCCGCACGAGGATGATAAACTACATGAACAGACCCAATTTTGAAGTAGGGAAAAGACCTCCACCACCAACAAACGCCACGGACAAAAAACAAAGAAATTTCAACATACAAACAGGAGAAGAACAGACGGAGACAGAAAACACCGACAACTATGTGACTATGGAGGAATACGTACAATCAATGCTAAATTACGAACAGCAGACTGAATACGAACAACCATTAAACGAATACGCCCAACAAATTGAAGAAACAGATGACGGACAAAATACCCAATACGAACACTCAGACATTAATTTTTTAGGATAAAGAGCTCCTCTCTTCCTTACGTAGAATGTAAGATGGGGAGCGGAAAATTACTCAAAATACTAATAGATACAGGATCAAACCGAAATTACGTCCAACCAAAATTCGTGTCCGAGCCTATTCCAAACGAAAAACCCTTTGAAGCCGTCACAGTCGGCGGAAGCATTAAAATTACACACCACAAGTTCGCTAATCTTTTTAATAGAAACGATATAAAAATAAAATTCTTTCTCTTACCCACCCTAAAATCATTTGACGCCATATTAGGTAACGATAGTCTAAAGGAACTAGATGCTGTGATACAAAGCAGCAAGAATCTACTAATAATCAAGAACAACATTTGCATACCCATTAAGCAGAAAAAAATAGAGGCGGTCAACACGGTAATACCACGGACAGAACATATGACAAACGAACAAAAAAATAGCCTTAATCAACTAGTTAAAATGCACCCACACCTATTTGCCAATCCGGACGAAAAACTGACATACACAACCAACGTCAGAGCAAAGATTCGAACAAAAAACGACTCCCCCATATATTCAAAATTTTACCAATTTCCAATGTCTTTAAAAGACGAAGTACACAGCCAAATCAAAGAACTTTTAGAGGACGGAATCATCCGACCCTCCCGATCCCCGTACAATTCACCTGTGTGGATTGTTCCGAAAAAATTAGATGCCTCCGGGCAAAAGAAATATCGCATGGTTATAGACTACAGGAAACTAAATAAAGAAACTACCGCAGACAAATACCCTATACCCGAAATCAACGAGGTACTAGCACAGCTAGGCAATAACAAAGTTTTCTCTGTCTTAGATTTGAAAAGTGGCTTTCATCAAATACCCCTTAAGGAGTCAGACATAGAAAAAACTGCCTTCTCCGTTAACAACGGAAAATACGAGTTTACACGACTCCCATTCGGTCTCAAGAATGCGCCCTCAATTTTCCAGAGAGCTCTTGACGACATCCTTCGTGAGCATATTGGAAAAATATGCTTCATTTATATTGACGATATCATTATCTTTAGCAAAGATGATGAATCGCATGCGCAGCACCTCGCCGCCATATTCAGAACTCTACAAGAAGCCAACATGAAATGTCAGTTGGACAAATGCGAGTTCTTTAAAAGCAGAGTAGAATTCCTGGGATTTGTCATCTCAGACAAGGGGATAGAAACTAATCCAAACAAAATTGAGACAATAAGAAAGTACCCACTTCCAAAAACACTCAAAGATTTAAGATCGTTTATTGGCCTTGCCAGCTATTATAGGAGGTTTATAAAAGACTTCGCTAAGCTAGCAAAGCCCCTAACCTCTCTTTTAAGAGGGGAAGATGGACGCGTGTCCAAAAATCAATCAGCTAAAAAGCTCATTAATCTCAACGAAGAAGCGATCGAAGCATTCAATAAAATAAAAAATTCCCTAGTTTCGAATGAGGTAATACTTCATTACCCAGACTTCAGCAAAGAATTTCATCTGACAACAGATGCATCCAACTTTGCTATTGGGGCTGTCCTATCCCAGAACAAGTGACCCATTTGTTTCCTCTCTAAAACTCTCTCTAAAACAGAGGAGAACTACGCCACCAATGAAAGGGAAATGTTGGCAATAATTTGGGCCTTAAAAGCCCTCAAGAATTACCTCTACGGTAAAGAGAGTGTAAAAATATACACCGACCATCAACCCTTAACCCACTCTCTTAGCAGTTGGAACGGCAACGATAGGATAAAGAGGTGGAAAGCTTACCTAGAAGAGTTTGATTACGAACTCCTCTATAAGCCAGGTAGGGATAACATTGTAGCCGATGCGCTATCACGTATCCCCGTGATCAATAATATTGGATCAGTAGCCTCCACCCAGCACAGTGCAGACAGTTCAAGCCACAACTTAATTCCGAGCATAGAAGCTCCAATCAACGTATTCAAAAACCAGATATTTCTCAGTAGAGCCAACGAAACAAATTACGAATTCCATATCCCATTCCCAACATTCCATAGGCATACAATTACTCGACCAAACTTCTCAGAGCACGACCTTACGCAAATACTGAAAGCTCATCTAAACCCATCCGTAATCAACGGAATAATAACTTCAGAAGAAATAATGAACCAAATTCAGCAGATATATCCCCAACATTTTAGGAACTTCAAGATTAGATTCACACAGTCTCAAGTAAAAGATTTAACAAATGAAACAGAACAAGATGACATATACACGACAGAAAAAAACTTAGTACTAACAGCAGTAGACAAATTCTCGAAATTAGCTCAGGGACGAATTATCAAATCTAGGGCAATAGAAGACATTAAAAAACCACTTCATGAAATCCTTTTTTATTTTGGCATACCTAAAGTAGTTGTAATAGATAACGAAAAATCCCTTAATTCAGCCTCAATCACTTTCATGATGCAGGACCAATTAAATATAGAAGTTTATAAAACACCACCCTACAAAAGCGCAGTGAACGGTCAGGTAGAACGATTTCATTCAACACTATCAGACATAATGAGATGCAACAAAAGAAAACAGGAATACAGAACATTCGAAGAACTACTTAACAAATCAATATACGACTACAACTACACTATACACTCGACAACTAACAAGAGACCATTAGACATGTACTTCGGCAGAAACGTGACTATGGACCCAGACCAATACGAAAAAGCTAGGAAGGAGAACATTGACAGACTCAAACAGAAACAATCGACTGACATGCAGAATCATAACAAAAAACATAACGACATACGAACTTACATACCTGGTCAAGAAATATTCGTCAAAGTCAATACCAGATTAGGTACCAAACTGTCACCCAGATACAAAAAGGAAATAATTAAAGAAAATAGAAACACAACCGTACTAACAACAACTGACAAAATAATACATAAAAGCAACATAAAAAACTCATAAAAATTACAGATTCCTATTAACGATAACTTTAATAAAAGCAACATGCCACCTTTAAATATTTAAGAAATGCTAAAATTCGCAGATGTATCCATTTTGCATAATGGAACCACTCTGTTTTATATTGTAAAAATTCCAAATTTAGAAGAAATAGAATGCAAAAATACTATAATAAAGCCAGTAGTGAAAAACAACAATATAATACATTTAGAATTTAACGAACTGCTTCATTGTAATAAAACAATCTATGGCATAAACAACAATTGTAAAAGATACCTGTGGTGCCCCAGTGGCAACTTTGATATGCTCTATACCGCGTTCTTGCAAGAAATTCGCATATATGGTTTTGGGCATTGAGTGTAATATGCACGGAAATCAATTTCTAATAAATTGTTCTACTTTACTACACACTGACGGGAACCAATAATTTCTTTTTAGGTCATTAACACACTTGTCTGCCGCTAGATGTCCTAACTTATCGTGTGCTATTCAAATTAATTGCTCTTCCATGCACTTCGGAACATATTGGCCTAACTTGCCATCACCAATAATGTATTTTCTTTTGCGCCCATGATCAGCCCATTCACAGACATTTGTATGTGTGTGTCTGTGTGTAGAGGTCCAAAATCAGAAATCCTAAAATCTTGTTAAATTTGCATCGGGGACAGGCAGGCAGGCAAGCAACAGGCACACAAGCGCATAAATGCTTCTATTCATACACAAAATATGCAAGTATGCGTGAATAGCGAGTCCAAAATATTTTAAATGCACACATGGCAACGCTTGGGTACCCTTACCAACGATAGCGAGCTAAAATGCAAGAATTTCGCATCGACGTGGCAAACCCTTTCTCTATTTCATATTACTCGTGCCTTCAAAAGGGTAGAAATGCCTCAGCATTTGGGAAAAATTGAATTTGTGCGCAGTTTTGGTGCTCGGACAAATACACACACACACACATTGAAACGATCCCTAAACATAGAGAGAGCATTGAGAGCTGAGAGTAAGTGCGAGCGAGATAAAAGTTAACAGCGTTGCCGTTCTATCGTACAAATCATATAGAAGCGAGTGCGCCCAGCACTTTCCTGTAGAGTAAGCGGTTCAAAAATACATCATATGTATATCTTACTCCCTTACTCGCGATTTTGGACCAGATGCCTCCGATAGTTTTTGTGACAACGCTGTTTGTATGGGATGACCAGTCTATATGTTGTTTGGTTAGTGTTATTATCTTATCATATGGTTACATTGATACATTTAAATTTACATTCGATTGGTTGTCCATCTTACTACAGATCGCCCATGATCTTACCATTTTTGGGGTTACAAAACATCTCGCTTATTTATATGACCAATCTGCCTGCTGAATGGGCTCTGAGAGTTTGCCTAACATAGGGGAGAGAACACGATTAACTTCTTCCAACTCTGCCATTGGCCTGTGGTGCCCCAGTGGCAACTTTGATATGCTCTATACCGCGTTCTTGCAAGAAATTCGCATATATGGTTTTGGGCATTGAGTGTAATATGCACGGAAAACAATTTCTAATAAATTGTTCTACTTTACTAGGCACTGACGGGAACCAATAATTTCTTTATAGGTCATTAACACACTTGTCTGCCGCTAGATGTCCTAACTTATCGTGTGCTATTCAAATTAATTGCTCTTCCATGCACTTCGGAACATATTGGCCTAACTTGCCATCACTATCTCTTTTGTATATTATTGCATCTATCATTTCAAATTCAGTCTCGCGACCTTCCTCTATTATTTCTCTAATTTTTACTTTGTCTGTTTGTAAGATTAAGTCCACATCATCTGGGCTAACACCAACCACTCCAATTTTTAGTGCTAAGCTTATAATCGGCTGCTCTTTATTATTCAAAATTTTCCTTATCTTTTGCTCTAATTTCTGCTCTATTGCCATACTGACACAAGGCCTATGTGTAATAGAGTAATCATAGTTTTCCAATTCTAACGACCACCGCGCAATTTTTGGCCTAATAAATTTTCTGTTTAACTTCTGTACTAACGAATTACAATCAGTAATTATTTTAAATGGCCTATGCTCTAAATATGCTCTAAAACGCCGCAATGCTAAATTATGGCTAAGGTCTCTAATTCAAAGCTATGATAACGAGATTCTACTTCTGTTGTTTTACCCGAATAAAACGAAATGGGATGCATTTTTCCATCATCTTGTCTTTGTAACAGTACTGCTCCATATCCGTGTGAGCTTTCATCGGTATGTAACACAGTTTCTCTGTTGGGACTAAAGATGGCTAAGACCGGAGGGTTCGCTAGTGCTTTCTTGAGCGTTTGAAATACTTCTAGCTGTTCTTTCATAAGGAGAAAAGGACCACCCGATTTGAGTACTTCGAGCAATGGTTTTGCTATTTTGGCGAATGACAACACAAAGCACGACTGTAGTGCGATATTTTGTGGAACTGGATAGGTTTTTAACGCTTCTATATGGGAGTCACTTGGTACTATGCCCTTTTGTGTCACCTTCTATCCCTAAAACTCACTCTCTCGTCTTAACGAGAAAGAAGGGCTATCTTCGGCACGCTAAAGATCTAATACCCTTGCAGACCCAACCTTTTCATAATGCTCATAGTGTTTTGCCCCTATCTAAGAAGTACCGGAAAAATAGTAAATGCCGAGTTTGGTCAAGATATCTTGATAAGCAAAATTTTTTTTCATACAAATTAATTTTCGACCGATCGTTCCTATGGCAGCTATATGATATAGTGGTCCGATCTTAATAGGATTTTGCATATATATGAGGAGCATAGTAAAACTAATAAATGCCAAGTTTGGTCAAGATATCTTGAAACACAAAATGTTTTTCATACAAGTTAATTTTCGACCGATCGTTCCTATGGCAGCTATATGATATAGTGGTCCGATCCAGCTGGTATTCACATATGTGCTGCATGCAACAGAAAGAGGGAGGTCTGCAAAGTTTCGTTAAGATAGCTTTAAAACTGAGGTATTAGTTCGCATAGAAACAGACACACGGACAGACGTACAGACGGACAGACGGACATGGCTATATCGACTTTTGTGTTTAAGGCTATTAAGAATATATATACTCTATGGGGTCGGAGATCTCTCCTTCAATGCGTTACACATTTCACGACAAAATTATAATACCCTCTGCAAGGGTATAAAAATATGTATCTCTTCATATTTATCCCTAAATTATGTTCACTGATATGGGCTAACAACTTCTCCAAGATCTCTATGTGTTCCTTTGCTGTTATTATTATATCGTCCATATAAACTACGATGCTCTTATTTCTAATGAGAAAACTAAGCAGTTTGGAAATAAATCTATGATATATGGCTGATCCATTTTTAAGCCCGAAAGACATTCTTAAATACTCGTACTGTCCATGAGGGGTTACGTACTCAGAGTACGGGATTGATTTTCCCTCAACTTCAACCTAGTGGTAACCACTTTTAAAAATTATAATGGAAAAACAGCATTTGTTCTCTAAATATTCCAGACAGTCCTCAATTAACTGCAACGGAAAATTGTCCTTGATAATTCAATTGTTTAAGCAGCGATAATCAACACACATTCGGAGATCTCCTGTCTTCTTTTTTACCAGAACCAAAGGGGAAGCATACGGAGATTCACTAGGTCGAATAATCTTTTTATTTAAAAGGTCCTCTACAATTTCTGCTACTTTGTCCCTCTGATAATAAGACAGGCGCCGTGGTTTGCAGTAGACTGGTGTTGTGTCGGTTACTCTAATTAGTTCCTTACATTTATCTGCCCAAGATTTGCCAAACTTTTCACCCACGTTAATGGGATCATTCTCTTCGATTTCAATACTGGCACAATAGTTACTAAAACCATCTTGCTCTTTAAAGTATTGAAGACTACTCTTAACTTGGCTGCCTACTTCTTCATTTAGTAGTTGATTGCTTAAGTTGCTACTGATTTGATGATTACTTAATTGCTTATCACTAATAATTTGTTGGTAACTGGTGAACAACGATGCACAAGTCGAATAAGCGGTTTTATTCTTTATTGAATCAAGAGGTAAATGATATTCAGCATTAATAATTTTCTTATGAACTAATTTTACTTCAATGATTTCTAAAGTGTCTCTTCCTAATAATACTGGTAAAGGTAATATCTTATCGTCTACAATATTAAGTAAAATTATATAGGTTCTCATAAGAAAATTTATTCGGCATTTCAACTTTCCCCAAGTTGGGATAGGCCGTCCTCCTAATCCATGGTATTGACTGACTTCAGATTTTAGCTTTATATTTTTTGGTATTAATGCCTTATAAATAAAGCCTACGGGACTCCCCATATCGAATAAACAAAAAATACATGTGCCTCTTTCTTCACCAAATGGAACTCATAATTGTATTAATTGAACAGCTGCTAACTCGTTACTATTCATCTCACCCGTGTCCTCGTTGCCTTGCACTGCTGCAATTGTTGTTGTAGTACTGCGCTTAGTACTCCGCGCATACTGATGATCCATACTCCAGCACTTGAAGCACGCCCCATCTGGCCTCTTTGGCTGGCGGGCTGAGCTGAGCGCAATTGATGAATTGAGACGCTTTCTCCAAACTAGATACTGAGGGCACCCAATAGGGAAATTAATTCGCTCTTTGATTTTCCTGAAAGGTATTGTAAATTTTTGTGTGATCTTTTACGATTTCTTTAGCTTGAATATATGACAGTGGTTCTAATTTGATTACATTACTGCTTACATAAATCATTTGTGTAAGTTAAGTTTATTAAACGATGAAATAAATATAATTTTTAGGGAAGCAAGACTTCCTTTATTTGATGTTAATTTACAACTGAATAAACTTAAATCAATTCTAGCCCTAGTAACCTGTGGCTTAGCGGCAGCGGCGTTGGCAGCGGCGTCGCTGCTGATGTTGTTGGCTCATTGTGCAATTCTTTTTGGAATTTTCGGCGGTTGCCAGTCGGCGCGTGGAGGAAATGGTCAGCATTTTGCTGCACTTCTTATGAGGTGTTGCAATACTTCTTATTGGGACTGTATGAATTTATTTGTTGTTACCTCTTCCCCCTTTGATTTAAGCTTGGCCTCAAGCGATCATCAGAAGAAAGGTATGTTGTTGAACCTGAGGTTGTTGGCATCTGTATTTTGTATTTGGATATGTGCTGGATCTTTTTTGGGTCTCTCTTGTTCTTTGTTCAGTTGCAGTTTTATATTTTTCTTATTTTTCTTCATTACGTGCAATACACAGGTAAGAAGGATGGCAACTGTGAACAGAGTTATGAAACCGACTCTATTTGCTATATAGTGCGTCTGAAGTTTTTGCATGTTTTTATGTTGTTGATGTGCAATTCTTCTAATGCTTCCAGAGAAAGAATCTTTATTCTTTCGTTTTCTGTTGGGGTTATTTGTATTGTGAAATTTCCTGGGGTCATGACGGTGACCTTTAGGTTGCTGAACTCTTGTTTGTTGATCAATAGGGTTTCGTTCCAGAAGTTAAACATGTAGGTGCCTCTCAATCATTTTTTCTCTTCTTGCCGTCTAATAGTACCGTTGAAGTCGTTCACTAGTATAAGTCCATCGTCGATTTCCTCGATCTCCGGGATATGATCTGCATTGCTAAAGCCACAGAGCGCTTGCTCTCCACTAACTAACTTAGGTATACAATTATTAGTGTTCAAGGTTACAATTTTTGATTTGTTACAAATTTTAATATTATGGTATCATTTACAATTGTTGTATATGCCATAGATTGTTTTATTACAATGAAACAGTTCGTTAAATTCTAAATGTATTATGTTGTTGTTTTTCACTTCTGGCTTCATTATAGTATTTTTGCATTCTATTTCTTCTAAATTTGGAATTTTTACAATATAAAACAGAGTGTTTCCATTATGCAAAATGGATACATCTGCGAATTCTAGCATTTCTTTAATATTTAATGGTGGCATGTTGCTTTTATTAAAATTATAGTTTACTATCTCTATTTCTTTTTCGCCAAGTAGGAATGTATTTATTAAATTCAATTTCGCCCATTGTATGACGTAATTAATATTAAT
Organism: Drosophila virilis; assembly: GCF_030788295.1. NCBI lineage: Eukaryota > Metazoa > Arthropoda > Insecta > Diptera > Drosophilidae > Drosophila > Drosophila virilis. Next base: position 191,493 of record NW_027212865.1, on the reverse strand, counting down.
TATAGCATAAGAAAGGAATCTCTCATAAGTGATGAGATAGCTATTAGCTCACAAAATCAAATAAGTCTCATAACGCGCCTGCCCGAGCTCAAATTACCAACTTTTTCCGGTGGTTATACCGAATATTCGGACTTTATCGCGATGTTTGAGTCAGTTGTCGACAAGGATACCGAACTGTCTAAAATTGAAAGTGAAATTGTAGCATCTTCGTTCATGTTTGTCAGGACTAAAATGGGTGCAATTTTTGTAATGCGTCTGGTCGCGGGATCTAGACATGTAGTAAATTCGGAAATTTGTCTCCATCCCCTCGGCATAAGGAACTCAAGAAACTGGCCCTTTGTTATAACTGCCTAAAGAAGGGGCACCAACCTCGGTCTTGCAGTAGTACTCATTGTCGTACTTGTGGAGGAAAGCATCATACACTGTTGCATTTTGCCACTTCAAGAGAAGCTGACGCGCCGACACCATTATATACATCGGCTGATTTGGGCGCCGCCACTTCGACGCACTCTCACTCCACTACCTCTCTTGCTGCCCAAGGTCTTCAGTCTGGTGTTGTGCTCCTGGCCACTGCTGTGGTACTGGTAAAGAATAGTTCTGGTTCCTTCTGTCCCTGTAGTGCCTTATTAGACTCAGGCTCGCAGTTGCACATGGTCACATCCCGTTTCGCACAGAGACTTCAGTTAAGGAAAACCAGGTCGTCGACACTTGTCATGGGTCTCGTCATCGATACATCAAACTGGAAAATTCCGTCGAACATAAGGTTGGCTGAGCCTGCGTTCAACAAACCACAGCGGGTGAATCTCTTAATTGGAGCGAGACTTTTCTATGAGCTTTTGTCTGTTGGGCAAATTGTGCTTTTGCCAGGACTACCTCTTCTGCAAAAAACCTGTGTCCGGTGGATTTGAGAGACCGCGCAGTACCTCGTTGTTGGCTGCCGGCCGCACTCCTAATAGCGAAGCTAGTCAGTTGAACGTCAGTCTGGATGATTTAGATTGGCGGTTTTGGGAAATTGAAAGCTTAGAAGAGCCTACAGTAGAGGCCACCAAAGAAGAGGCGGAATGCGAGCAGCATTTTGCCAATAACTTCTCCCGTTTACCATCCGACGAGTGTGTGCGGTTGCCTCTGAAGCGGAGTGCAAAGTTTCTAGGAGAGTCTTATGGCCAGGCTCATCTTCGTTTTCTCAGTCTTGAGCAAAAATTGGGCCAGAATTCACATCTGAAGCAGCAGTATTCGGCATTCATCAAAGAGTTTCTGGATCTAAATCACATATCGCGAGTAAGTCCAGAGTTGAGTGGCTATTTTAAATACTTCCTCCCACAACATAGCGTCTTGAAAGAAGACAGCACCACAACCAAGTTGCGTGTTATGTTTGATGGTTCATCAACTACTGATTCTGGACATTCTCTTAATGATGTACTGATGGCGGGACCAATCATTCAACCTAAGTTGTATCACATTCTGATTCGCTTCCGCACATATCCTGTTGCTCTCACAGCTGATATTTGCAAAATGTTTCCTTGTGTCCGAGTGACTTTGCCTGATAGTTACTTCCAGTGTAACATATGGGACCGAATCAGCATCATTTCAGTCCGTGCGCGCCTTTAATGAGCGTGATGCTTTTACAATTGAATCGGATGCCATCAAGCAGGAGTTTTACGTTGACGATTTGATATCCAGAACCAACTCAGTTGCTGAAGCCAGAGAGAAAATTCGTCAGACGGCTGGGATATTGTCTCGTGGAAACCAAGAAGTACTCAATGGAATATCTTATGAAGATAGGGAACAGTACTTAAAGTCCGATGATGGAAGCGTTGACACCAAGGCCCTTGGTCTTGTATGGATCCAGCGATCGACCAGTTGCTATTTTCATTTTCTGTTCTAGATTGTACTGTTAAACCCTGCAGGCGATCAGTTCTGTCTATGGTTGCCCGGCTTAATGATCCGCTTGGGCTTTTGGGACCAGTCATAACTAAGGCAAACATATTTTTTCAACATCTTTGTAAGGACAAATTAACTTGGGATGAAAGCTTGCTGATTGCACGTGATACGACCTGGAGGGAGCTATGCAGCAGTTTTCGCAACATTCGCCATGTATCATTTCCCAGAGTAGTACTCTTCGAAGGAGCTGATGTTGAAATGGATTCTGCGATGCCAAAGTGGAGGCCTATGGAAGCTTCATCTACGTAGTGGCCAGGAGTCCACTAGCCACAAGTCGTATCCTTTGCTCCAAATCTCGAGTTGCGCCATTAAAAACATTGACTGTCACAAAACTGGAATTCTGTGTAGCGAAGCTGATGGCTAGACTGATGCATGAAGTCAAGCGCACAGGCATCTTTGTCAGTCAGTTTTATTGCTGGTGCGATTCGTCCGTTGTCCTATCCTGGATAAGAGATGACGTTTTCAAATTTAACGTTTTCGTGGTAAATCGTGTGGCTGCCATTCAAGAACTAACTGCCAGTATGGAGTGGCGATATGTTCCGACGGACCGAAATCCAGCTGACATTCTTTCTAGGGGCACAGTTCCCGACATCCTAGCCCAGTCGGAGCTCTGGTTTTATGGTTGTATTTATAAAATTGTATCTATAAAATGGTCGCCTAAATTGACCGGCGACCTGTCTGCCTGAAGCTCCAAGCACCATTGAATTGAGGAAAAGAGCACTTGTTCTTAAGTCTCCACATGCAGATTTAACTCTGGAATGCAAGCACGCCAACTCTTTGGTTCCATGCAGCGCACATTCGGCTATGTGTACAAATTTATGAAGCGTATAAAGCATCATGGACTCACTGTTGCAGACATTCATCACGGCACTCGCATTCTTCTTCGGGTTGTACAGAGAGCGAACTTGTGGAATGACATCAAGGAGATTTATTCTCATGGAAATGTGAAACAATCCAGCTCCGTTGCATCTCTTGCACCATTTCTGGATGAACGTGACCTCCTCCGCGTCGGTGGCTGGCTTAACAATTCGTCCCTGGACTATGATGCGCAACACCCCATTATACTGCCTCGGCGTCATGCAATCACCTTAGCTGTCATCGTTCAGTTTCATGAGAGGAATATACACCCTGGTCCCCGTACACTTCTACCCAAAATTCGACTTAAATATTGGCCGATTGGTTGAATAAGAACAGTCTCTAAAGCAGTGAGTTGATGTGTGAGGTGCTTCAGAGCAAGGCTTATTTTTGTCGAGCCTATGATGGCAAGTCGTCCAAGGGAACGTCTGGAAGTCGTTCAAGCCTTAACCGTTCCTGGATTCGATTATTGCGGACCCTTCTTCAATAAGTCGGCAGTTCGTACGAGGCCATCCATCAAGTGCTATGTCAGCGTCTTCATTTGTTTCACCAGCAAGGCAATGCATCTAGAGCTAGTCAAGGACCTATCGACTGTTACATTTTTGAGTGCCCTGAAGCGATTCATCGCCACTCGTGGCAAACCCAGTCATATTTGGTCCGACAACGCAACAAACTTCGTCGGATCGAAGAATGAGCTGGTGGATTTGAAACGTCTCTTGCTTAGCGATCCCCACATGGAAGCAGTTCGGCAGTTCTGCCTCGCCGATTACATCGGGTGGAAATTCATCCTCCCACGTTCTCCGCACTTTGGTGGACTATGGGAGGCGGCAGTGAAGTTGGCAAAGCACCACTTCTATCGCTCTGTCGCACGCTCTTTGCTTACTTTTTAAGAGCTTCGTACTCTTGTTTGCCAAATCACAGCTATTGTGTTGGATTCTGCAGCAGCCACATCAAATAAGCATAAGCAAACATTCATGTAAACATAAGAAGAGGTTGTAATTTTGGTCTAGTGGAATAGCTGTTTATTATAAACAAGGCTGGCAAGCCTTTCTTGCACTGATAAAAATTGCATATTCCTTTTCTGTCTGCTCTCTCAGTTCGTTGTTGATCGAGGCGAAGCGAAGAACCAATTCTGAGCCACAGCCAAATAACCTTATAATCTACTTAAATTTACCTAATAAACTGAATTATAACGTGTTGTTGTGACAGGCCAAAATTTACTTATTTCTTGGTTTGGGTTCTAAACAGTTGCTAAAAAACATTAGTAACTCAACACTACCGTAAAACTGCAACTTGAGCATCTTCTGTACAGTGGTTTTTATAGCCTGAACCCATTAAAAATGGGTATAAGGGTATATTGTATTTGTGCGAAGTCTAAATGTATGTAACAGGCAGAAGAAAGCATCTCCGACCCCATATAGTATTTATATTCTTGATCAGCATTAATAGCCGAGTCAATCTAGCCATGTCCGTCTGTCTGTCCGTCGGTCTGTCCGTCCGTCCGTCCGTATGTATAAACGCAAGGATCTCAGAAACTATAAGAGCTAGAGACTTGAAATTTCAGATGTTGGTGCTCCTATTTCCCGCGCAGATCGAGTATGTTTCCAATAATCGATATCTTACTCCGTCTCCCAGCAATCGATATCGATACCCTGTTTTTTGGGCAATTTTGGTAAATAAGAGCTAGAGTCACCGAACTTCTAAAATAGAATATATATGCATTTGGTGTTGGAAGAGAGTTCAGGGTATCCCCTAGTCGGGAGCTGCCGCATAGAAACTCTTACTTGTTTAAATTTATTCGGTGGAATAAGAGGGATCAGGGTATTCCCTAGTCGGGAGCTCCCGACTAAAACCTCTTTCTTGTTTTAAATTATGGATTGAGCTAAGATGGAAATTTGAAAAAAGCCAAAACTACCGAAGGAAGAAAATATTAGGTCAACCCTTAAATCGCGAAAGTAAGTTACTTGAAAACAAAGTTTTGTTAACTGTGATTTATATGGACCCACGTATTAGTTTAGTCATAAACGACCAACAAAAAATGTTGGAAAAAAAAAATTAAAAAATATATAAAACAAGTTGGGTATACGTGTCCCTGAAGTGAAAGTCCCGTCAATTGTCCTCAAGTAATTTATGTTATATAGTATCAGTCAATATTTTGTATTTTAGAATAAATGTTTTAAACAAGTAAAGTTGTAATTGTTTAAAACCAATTTAATCATAATAACGAATGCATATTTATTTTATAGATCCATGGTACAAAACAGAATGAGGCTACATTTTCTGAAGCACTACCTGTTTTAGTTATGGCAGAGCAATCATCCTCCACTTGTACGAGTGCTACAGAAGAAACATCGCTATTTCTGAATAATTTCGGACAGTAGCCCAACCCCAAGAAGAGCCAATGTCTCAAAAATTGGCGGGAATATATTTAGAAATTGAAAATTTCGATATGGCTCATGGTCGTTTACCACTTGATGCAAATGTACTCGATTTTTACCAACATATGTTATTAAAATCACCTTTCATGAGTGCACTTTCGCTGGCCATACCGGCAACTCAGGTATCAGTCCAAGAGCATTCTCGGCTCTGTCCTTTATTTTAAGTGAAAAAGGTAGTATGCTTAGCGCTCAAAATATAAATTCATTGTTAGTAGCTAAGCCGCAGCTTTCATTGATATTGTCTCACGACAACAACAAGAAAAGACACTTTTCACTTCCACTTTTTTCGTTTTGCTCTTCAACACACACTTATTTTCTGTGCGATCGGCCGAATGTGTTCTTTTTAGATGTTACTGTTAGACAGAACAGTGTATATTGCTTAAGTAAAAGCACGAATAGAGTACACAAGCGCAAAGAAAACAAGAAAGAAGGGCTATCTTCGGCACGCCATAGATCTAATACCCTTGCAGACCCAACCTTTTCATAATGCTCATAGTGCTAAGAAGTACCGGGAAATGCCGAGTTTGGTCACGATATCTTGGAAAACAAAATGTTTTTTCATACAAAAACTTAATTTTCGACCGATCGTTCCTATGGCAGCTATATGATATAGTGGTCCGATCCAGCTGGTTTGCATATATGTGCTGCGTGCAACAAAAAGAGAGAGTTCTGCAAAGTTTCATTAAGATAGCTTTAAAACTGAGGGACTAGTTCGCATAGAAAGAGACAGACGGACAGACGGACATGGCTATATCGACTCGGCTGTTGATGCTGATTAAGAATATATATACTTTATGGGGTCGGAGATGTCTCCATCTATGCATTACACATTTCATGACAAAATTATAATACCCTCAGCAAGGGTATAAAAAGTACGCCTGAGGACAGGCTAATTTCTTAGGTATGTGACATATGTACCACACCCACAACATATACTATAAGTACACATACACTCATACGGCATATATAACATATATCTACAGCACCTAATGCCAACTCCTTACACATAAGCCCTAGCAACTAATGGCACAAAATATGTTACTCGATCTGCGCGGGAACTAGGAGCACCTTCATCTCAAATTTCACGTTTCTAGCTTTTATAGGTTCTGAGATCCTTGCGTTCATACATACGCACGGACGGACGGACGGACAGACAGACGGACATGGCTAGCTCGACTCGGCTATTGGTGCTGATCAAGATATAGTGGTCCGATCTTAATAGGATTTTGCCCATATATGAGGAGTGAAGTAAAACTAATAAATGCCGAGTTTGGTCAAGATATCTTGAAAAACAAAATGTTTTTTCATACAAAAACTTAATTTTCGAACGATCGTTCCTATGGCAGCTATATGATATAGTGGTCCGATCTTAATAGGATTTTGCATACATATGAGGAGCAAAGTAAAACTAATAAATGCCGAGTTTGGTCAAGATATCTTAATAAACAAACTGTTTTTTCATACAACTTAATTTTCGACCGATCGTTCCTATGGCAGCTATATGATATAGTGGTCCGATCTTAATAAGATTTTGCACATATATGAGGAGTGAAGTAAAACTAATAAATGCCGAGTTTGGTCAAGATATCTTGAAAAACAAAATGTTTTTTCATACAAAAACTTAATTTTCGACCGATCGTTCCTATGGTAGCTATATGATATAGTGGTCCGATCCAGCTGGTTTTCACATATGTGCAGAACAGAAAGAGGGACTTCTGCAAAATTTCATTAAGATAGCTTTAAAACTGAGAGACTAATTCGCATTGAAACAGACAGACGGACAGACGGACATGGCTCTATCGACTCGGCTGTTGATGCTGATCAAGAATATAAGAATATACTTTATGGGGTCGGAGATGTCTCCTCTTTTGCGTTGCACATTTTCCGACTAAATAATAATACCCTCTGCAAGGGTATAATGAGGAGGTAGTGGCTCTGTTAACTGGTGAGCGCAGGAGCCGGACAGTATTCACCCGAAGACTGCTGTTTTGGGCCAATTGTGCCGCCATGGCTTGGCAGGACACCTTGGAAATTCAATTCGGGATAGATGTCCGAGACCAACATCAAATTTTAGATTTCCGGCTGGAACCAGCCATTGCCGAGTTTGGTCAAGATATCTTGAAAAACAAAATGTTTTTTCATACAAAAACTTAATTTTCGACCGATCGTTCCTATGGTAGCTATTTGATATAATGGTCCGATCTTAATAGGACTTTGCATATATATGAGGAACATAGTAAAACTAATAAATGCCGAGTTTTGTCAGGATATCTTGATAAGCCAAATGTTTTTTCATACAAAAACTTAATTTTCGACCGATCGTTCCTATGGCAGCTATATAATATAGTGGTCCGATCTTAATAGTATTTAGCATATATATGAGGAGCATAGTAAAACTAATAAATGCCGAGTTTGGTCAAGATATCTTGAAAAACAAAATGTTTTTTCATACAAAAACTTAATTTTCGAACGATCATTCCTATGGCAGTTATATGATTTAGTGGTCCGATATTTATTATTAATAGGATTTTGCACATATATGAGGAGTAAAGTAAAACTAATAAATGCCGAGTTTGGTCAAGATATCTAGAAATACAAAATTTGTTTTTCATAGCAGCTATATGATATAGTGGTCCGATCTTAATAGAATTTTGCATATATATGAAGAGTAAAGTGAAACTAATAAATGCCGAGGTTGGTCAAGATATCTTGATAAACAAAATGTTTTTTCATACAAAAACTTAATTTTCGACCGATCGTTCCTATGGCAGCTATATGATATATCGGTCCGATATTAATAGGATTTTGCATATATATGAGGAGCATAGTAAAACTAATAAATGCCGAGTTTGGTCAAGATATCTTGATAAACAAAATGTTTTTTCATACAACTTAATTTTCGACCGATCATTCCTATGGCAATTATATGATATATCGGTCCGATATTAATAGGATTTTGCACATATATGAGGAGTAAGATAAAACTAATAAATGCCGAGTTTGGTCAAGATATCTTGAAAAACAGAATGTTTTTCATACAAAAACTAAACTAAACGATCGTTCCTAAGGCAGCTATATGATATAGTCGTCCGATCCAGCTGGTTTGCACATATGTGCTGCGTGCAACAGAAAGAGGGAGTTCTGCAAAGTTCCATTAAGATAGATTTAAAACTGAGGGACTAGTTCGCATAGAAACAGACAGACGGACAGACGGACATGGCAATATCGACTCGGCTGTTGATGCTGATTAAGAATATATATACTTTATGGGGTCGAAGATGTCTCCTTCTATGCGTTACATATATCACGGCAAAATTATAATACCCTCAGCAAGGGTATAAAAAGTACGCCTGAGGACAGGATAATTTATTAGGTTTGTGACATATGTACCACACCCACAACATAAACTATAAGGACACATTGACTCATGTATCCTAATACAGCATATATAACATGTCTACAGCGCCTAATGGCAACCCCTTACACATAAGCCCTAGCAACTAAGCGCACCACATATGTAACTGATACACCCAAAATTGTAACCCAAAGGTCCAAATTGCTAACGCAGCACAAATTCAGGCTCATGTATATTCTAGAAACTCATCAAGAGAATGAGAGCATTGTTTGAAGAGAGCGAGCTCATGATCTTGATCCCTCAGCCGAGGGCTGAGAAGTGGAGTCTTACTGAGGACGTTAAACCATCAAGTTGCATCACGTATCTAAGAAGCACAGGGAAAATAGTTAATACAGAGTTTGGTCAAGATATCTTTGTTTATCATAATAGATAGATAGGTTTTTAATCAAAAAATAGCTATATGATATAATGTACCGATCTTAATAAGATTTTGCAGTTATATGAAGAGCATGGTACAACTAACAAATGCCGAGTTTGGGAAGTGAGTATACAGACCCAACTATAGTTCTCTCTCTATGTTCACAACAACTACTCTTCCGGGCGCTGCCTCCTACCACCTATTCTACCGGGCCGTAACCTCACACCAACTGTACTACCGGGCCGTGGCCACGCACCAACCTCACTGCCGAGATGTAACCTCGCACCACTCGCACTGTCGGGCCGAGGCCACGCACCAACTACGATATCGGACTGCAGCCTCACACCACATGCTAATACTATAGGTTAGGCTTAATATAATTTCCCCTGTAACACAAATATGACCACCCGAGAATGCAAATACCAGCAGTTTCATTCATCGTTTCCATCCATCTCTTTGAAAAGAATCTTATATCATTCCTATCCACAAGAAAAATGGAGTCTGATATAAAAAACTACAGGGGCACTGCAAACTGTCCTCTATTCCAAAATTATTTGAAAATATAATCACTTCGAATTTGCAGCATCTCTGCAAATCAGCTGTTTCCCCTGTTCAACATGGATTCGTAAAGAATCGGTCAACTACGGCCAATCTGCTTGAGTTTACTTCCTTGGTAAATGATGCTTTCCTTTCGAAAATGCAAACTGATGTCATTTACACTGACTTCAGTAAGGTGTTTGACTCTGAGTACCATAACATTTTACTTTTTAAATTTGACCGCATATGTTTGCCTCCGTCTCTTCTGATTTGGATTAATTCTTATTTGAAAGGTAGGACCCAAAGAGTAATGCTGAGGCTGACTACCTCTAAACAGGTTCACGTTCCTTCTGTGTGTTCCTCAAGGTAGTCATCTTGGACCTTTACTCTTCACATTTTTTATAAATGATCTCCCCTCTGTTATATCAATTGCCCGAGGACTCATGTATGCGGACGATGTGAAACTTCACTAATCCTCTACATCATTCTCTTCTACAAAACGATTTGAACGCTATGCACCTTTGGTGTTCGGCCAATCAATTGCATCTGAATTGTTCAAAGTGTATGTTTACGACATTTAATCGTACGACACCTTATCTTTTCAGTTATACAATCGATAATACTCCTTTGCAACGTATACTAACAGTTAAGGATCCAATAAGGCAGAAGGCAGAAGGTGTACTTGGATTAATTAAACGATGGTCTAAAGAGGTTAATGAACCTTTTATAATGAAACTTCTGTACATCTCTCTTGTTCGCCCTATCTTTAAATACTGCTCTTGCATCTAGTCTCCGCAGCATAACAATAGCCAGAATCGAATTGAGTCTGTTCAGAAGCAATTTCTTCTTTTTGCCTTACGAGGTTTAAATTGGGACCCTAATAGGATGCATCACATTTTCACTACCGATCTCTCTCTACCACTATTAGTTCCTTCCAGGATACCTTCGGGAAGTCACTTACTAATCCCAGCTATGAGCAGGGGTATAGCTTGACGGACAGGCTGTAAATTTTCCCCCACCGGGTCGATGAATTCTTATTTTTTCCTATATATTGTATTTATATAACAATGATATTACTTTAATTATAACAAATGATATTATTTTAATTTTACTAAAGAACAATTTTATTCCTACTTACACCCGTCTGCTTAGATGTAGGCTCGAATAGCATCACTGACAAGATTGACTTTGAAAAGGGGCACACAGCTGGCCGGACTGGTCAGTGATGCTGTTTAGAACATTGTTATCTTTAACTAGGCTTTTAGCATATAATAACATCTATTTTAATCTATTAAATAATGGGGAAGACAGTCGTTTTGTCAACCATTTATAATAAATAAATCAATAAATAAATAAATTAAAAAATAAATAAATAAATAAATAAACATTCACTTAATTAACTTGTTAATTAACTACCCTGCCCTGCCGAACTGTATTGAAGCCCTACTGCTCGGCTGCACTCTGCACTTTGACACTCACACTTCTCTTCGCTGCACGTCTACTCAGCCTGGAAGTCATTCTAAAAGTGCCGGCACGCTCGCTAGCGAGCTATACGTACGCCTCGGCGCTTTCCGTCTTCGCCGCTGAATGGATGTCGCGCTCCTGAAGGCGGTGTTGTTCTATTGCTGCGACGCCCGCCGTTTAAATTCAAACATAAGTCAAACAGGGCTCCTTGATATCTTCAATACATCGGTAACGGTACCGGTTCCTATTACTAATACTAGATTTATGTTATTCCCTGCCCTAGCAGTGCAGCTCACAATATGTGGAACCTACTCTATCTATTGTGAGCCTAATCTACGGGTTTTCAGCTAGGTCTGCTGCGCGCGCTCTTCGCGGCTCCTTACCATGCATTTTCCCAATGCAGCGGGACTGAATACGGTCGAATCGGTCACACTTGTATTATGCCAGCGCTATCTCGGGCAAAAGCTCGTCCCACGAACTCTTTTTGGTCGTCTCAATAGAATTTTCTTGCTGACAATACGGTGTACTGGACACCCAAGGACTCCAGAAAAGCCTTTAAACTACGGCTTGTAAATTGTACTCCGTTGCCGCACACAAACTTCCTGGGTACACCGAACCTACTTAGAATCCTCTCTCGGAATGAGGTCTGCAGGTGTGCAGCCGTGGCCTTCCTAAGACGGACCAATTCCACCCACTTTAAAAGGGCATCATGGAACACCAATAGCATTGTGTTATGTTACGAGCGTGAAAGGGGCCTGACGAAGTCGGCGCAGAATACTGCCATTAGCCCTGCCACCTGCGTCGACAGCATCCGTCCAGCCGGTATGAGTTGCTCGCTTTTGAATTTTTGACAGACCTCGAAGCACTTCATTACTTGGCGGCGTAACGGAACAAACCTGGCCAGTAGTATGTGCCAATCTTGACACGGCTTTCCTCACGCATCATGGCATTCCCGCAATACAATCTATCGCTGATCATTAGGCACTCATTATTTCCAAGAAATGAAGTCCTCGTCATCCGTTAGGTGACCCAAATGCCTATACAGTTCCCGATCTTTTCTATGTAGTCCGGGAACTTGGCCGGCTCCTCGGCGATTCTAGCACACATACTCGCGACCCACTTGCAGGGTGACTCGGCTACTACTGATTGTTGGTAGGTCTCTAGAGGATGTGTTGATAGTGCGTCGTTCGTGGACGTCGAATTGGAGCTGTTGTAGTTCCAGTGCCCATCGCGCGAGTCTTCCTAAAGGGCTCTCGATGGAGTTGAGTCACTTTAGTGCCAGATGATCCGTTATCGAGTCGAAGCGATACCCCTCTAGGTAGCAACGCACCTTCCGGGTTGACCTTACGATTGCTAAACACTCCTTCTTGGTAGCGGAATAGTTCATTTTCGCTATCAGTAAATTCCGGCTCGCGTACGCTATCAATCGCTCCTGCCCTCAATTGTTTGCGTCAGCACTGTGACGAGGCCATATTCGCTCGCGTCAGTCTGCAAGACGAATTTGGCGGAACAGTCCGGACAAGCCAACACAGGAGCACTCGTCAAGCTATCCTTCAATTGACGCAATGGATCCTCCTGTTCTTGTTCCTATGCCCATTTTCGAACCTTCTTTAAGGTGACGCCATCCCAAGGCATTGACGCAACTCCTTACAATTTGTTGGGGCCCTCAGGTTACGGATCTTCTTCAACTTCTCTGGATCGGTACGTATTCCATCCCCGCTAATGACATGCCCAAGGTAGATCAACTTTGCCCGGATGACGCTGCTCTTCAACCCAAATGGCATCACCCGCCATTGGAACAGACCTATTCCAGGGACTGTGAGTGCCGTGGATTCCCGACTATCGGCTGCCATTGGTATCGGCCAGTACCAGTGCTTCAAATCCAGAGTTTAGATAAGCCGGGGGAGACGCAACCGCTCAAGGATGTAGTGTGTCGGCGCTGACCCGATCCTGGCCTGGGCGGCGCAGTTGCCTGTTTCAGGCATCCGTGCGCCGAAAACAATCCTGGCTACTTCTGCAAAACAAATCAGGTACGTTAGGACATTCTCTAGTGAAGTGCCCCTCCCGTGCGCACGCTGGTTGCGGATCATACCCGGTTTCGGCCACTTTTGGTTGGCCACTACCGCAGGGCCGTTGCCGGCGGGGCAGGGACCCCCTGTCCACAGCGGCAACTCCGAATCCCAACTGCACTACCGGGCCGTTGCCAAGCACCAAACTCACTGCCGAGATGTAGCCTCGCACCACTCGCACTATCGGGCCGCGGTCACGCACCAACTACGATATCGATAGGGTTAATATCGGATATTCCCGATATTAGCACAAATACGACCACCCGAGAATACAAAGACAAACAATTTCCTTCATAGTTTTCCTTATTTTCACTTTATTCACCTGTTCATTAACTACTACCCTACACTGTGTTTCCTGAACTAAAGCCCTGCCGCACTGTCTTGGCGCCCTAGCGCTCCGCTGCACTCTTTGCACTTCCTCACTCATACTTTTCTTCGATGTCGTCTACTCAGCCTGGTAGTCTCTCCTAAAGTGCCGGCAATCTCGGTAGCGATGCATTCGCCTCGGCCGCTCAACTTCGCCGCGAGCTTTCGCAAATTCGTATCGGAGCTGTCGCTCTTCGCCGCCGAAGGGAAGTTGCGCTCCCGACGGCGATATTGATCAACAGATAAGCAACGCACGGTTGATGCGACAGCCGGCTCCTTGCCTTAACTGTTCTTATAACTAAGATTATATACTGTACAATGCGCTATACCCTATAATTATAATTATGAACTGTGGGGTGGCTACCTTAGAGGACGCATCACAGTTTTTCTATTCAAAGATAGATAGATAAAGATAGCATTAAGACTGAGGGACTAGTACGCATAGAAACAGACAGACGGACATAGCTAAATCGAGTCGGCTGTTGATGCTGATCAAGAATGAATGCACTTTATGGGGTCGAAGATGTCTCCTTCTAGGCCTTACACATTTCACGACAAAATTATAATACCCTCTGAAGGGTATAATGAAAATATAAAGAATTTTATTTGAAAATGTTTTCTTTTGAAACTAGCCTTATGACTAGCTTTGGGATATAGATTAAATATAAAATTGCATAAAAAATAATATTATCGATTGCTCTTAAAATATATAGAACACTCATCTTTTTAAACATTATATATTTATTAAAGCAGCTCAATGTTTTAATACGCTACTAATTCTACTTCAACTTGATGAGAATTCAAGCGCAATAATGTGTAGACATTTTATGCTTCAATATGATGAAAATGTCTCAACATAAAGGTGTACTTATTAGAGTAGGTATGAACTTTGTCATCTGAAAATTACCTGTTACCGAAACTGTAAGGATAATGGCAAATGAGGAGAGGTTTGCTCAGCTAAAATTTGTAAAGAATGCTTAAGATCTGAAAATTCGATTGATTACATTTAAAAAATTATTCCCAGAACTCCTTTAATGAAAATAAAATAAACAAGGATATAATTCTGTAAAATATAATTATATATGTCGGCGGCAGGGGTATGTCTGTCGGCGGCAAAGGTATGTCATCCATGTTGATACTTCTGATGATTGACGCGGCTGCACAGCGGTTCAAATACCCAAGCTCAACTGACCATGTCAGCCTACGCACTCATGTCGTAAACTCACTCATGTCCTAAACTCACTCAATTCGAGTGTATGTTGCCATCTCTGTCTTACTCAAGACTCCCGAATCCCCGAATTCCCAGAATGCCACTGAGGAATGTACCCGCGTACAATTACTAGGAATCACACTGCGACACGGCCTTCCTGACCTATCACACTGCGACACGGCCTTCAAGACCTATCACACGTCCTTGTGTGCTACATCCACCACCCATGTCCAAGTCACATACCAGACTCTTTTAATTATGATATCTCTTGTTTTTAACAACATTATTTTCTCTTACAATTTACAAACTTACAGAGCCGCTTACACAAACATTAACTGACAATTTTTCTTATCTAGGAAACACAATTGCCTATTGTTTACAAACATAATAGTTTTTCAACTTCATGATCTTATTCATATCATTTAATTCTAATCAGAATTTTCCAATAATTCAGATTTTACATAACTTAGATTTGTCTCTCAGTTTCTCAATTTAATTTGGTGTGCACACTTACACCCAATCACCTTGACTCGCGCCATAACACTTCTCATCCCTGTGAGACAGCTGTTATGGTGCGGTCCTCAATTCCCCTCTTGGGACACAGACGCACGCTTACTAACGCCGTCGATTGGTTCGTTCTTCTCCTGGGATCCCCATCACTTAGGCCATCGAATTCTTCGTTTAATTCGTTAATTATTTGTCTGCTTAGTAGCGCTCTTAGCCACTCGTGTGAATATTTATACGTTCGCTTATTAACCAATGATTTTAGTTCATATCGATCGCCGTCTAAGACTTTGATCACCTCAAATGGACCTTTAAATTTAGGGTCGAGCTTTGTCTTCGTTTTTCAGTAAAACATGATAACCTACGTTATGCTTCATAATCTTTGCCTTATTTTTGTCAAATCTTTGTTATTATTCATTATTTTCCATGTTTTCCTTGGCTTGAATTCTAATCTGTTCTCTATCTACATCATTGTCTTCTTCGTTTATTGACAATAAACCAAAAGGCCTAGCTTCTTTTCCTATTTATAGCTCTAAAGCGCTAAACTTGGTGACTCGATTTGCAGTACAATTCATGGCCAGTTGTACTTCAGCCAATGCATCCTGCTCGTTTTAACTGCCGTCAGCATTGTCTTAAGTGTGCTCATCACGCGTTCAACCTGTCCATTTGCCCTACTAGCTCCGGTAGCGATGAAATGCAGTTGAACCTTTTGAGCGGAACAGAAATTGCGAAAGCCTGAGCTAGCAAAACAGCGACCTTGGTCCTCTATTATTCTAGTTGGCAGCCCAAATAGCGCCACAACCGATTTCACAGCTTTAATACAACTTTCAGTGTCTATATTCAGTGTGTGGTAAAAATAAACAAACTTGGTGAAGGCATCTATTAAAACAATGACGTATTCCCTCAAGTCATTTTTCCCACTCATTTTACCCGTTATGTCGATGTGTACCGTGTGCCATGGTATCTCTATCTAAGGAATTGGATGCAATTCTGCATAACAGATTCATGTACGTGGTTGATCACTGCCCACCTAAACGCCCTTGGAATTACCGGCAAGCACCTTGTTTTACCATTTCTCTGTATTTTTCTATGCAATATGCTCTTTCTTAATTCAAATGTTTTATTCAAATTTTCCGGTAACTCGTTATTGCGTAACTTGGATGAAATATTGATTATTTCAGGATCGCGATGCTGTTCGGACACCAACGAATTGTCGGTCACTTCAGTAAGATTAATACGCTTCTCAATTATTTTATCCGCACACTTATTTCCTTCTGACAGTGGATTTCGGGAATGGAAATCGACATGCGCCATTCGCTCCCCTTTTCTATATTCGAGATCGAAATCAAATGACTGTAGAAACCCCCACCATCTATGCACTCTCGGTGTTAATTCCATTTTGGTGCGACTGGCCTTAAAAGAGTTACAATCTGTGTAAACGACAAATTTACGACCTTGTAAATAATGCCTAAAATGCTTCATAGCATTGACAACTGCTAAAGTCTCGAGTTCGTACGAGTGGTATTTTGCTTCAGCCGGAGAAGTACATTTGGTATAATACTCCACTACATAGGATTTATTTTCGATTTTATGTAACAATATCGCCGTAACCAATGGAGCTGGATCTGTGTGCAATTCTATTAGATATTGTGGATCGAATATAGTTAATACTGGGGCCTGTGTCAATACACGTATTATTTTCAAACGTATTTGTTCATGCTCTGACAACCAGACAAAATTAGCATTATTCTTTGAAGTAAGCATGTACAATGGTTTTAATATTTCGGAAAACTTTGGAATGAATTGCCGAAAGTAAGAAGCTAAACCAATGAACTGTCGTAATTGAGTTACAGATTCCTGAGGTGGCAACCCTATCAATGCCTGGATCTTTCGTGCATTTGGCCGAATTTCTCCATTCGTTATTTCAAACCCAAGGTACTCGATTTTAGTTTTAAGAAACGACATTTCGTTATATTAAATGAAAATCCGGCTTTACTTAAGGTGTCCAACGCTATCTCTAGTCGTTCTAAAGCTTCATCTTTCGTTTTAGCTACTACCATAACATCGTCAATGTAAACAATTGCGAATGTGTGTGCCAACGGACCCAGGGCTTTTATTATTGCACGCTAAAACACAGAAGGTGCGTTCTTCAGACAAAAGGGCATGGTTAAGAATTCGTACTGTCCATCAGGTGTAACGAAAACCGTTCGCTCAATTGAATCTGGGTGTACTGGGATTTGGTAAAATCCACTTGCCATATCTATACACGAAAAGTACCTTGCACCACGATATTTGATCCGAAATAAGAGGCAAAGGATATTTATCGGCAATTGTATTGTCATTTAAAACGCGTTAATCTACACAAAGACGATCTGTGCTATTATTCTTCTTAACCAGCATCATGGGACTAGCGAATGGTGAACAGCTGGGACGAATAATTTTTGACGTAAGCAATTCATCAATTTTGCACCGAACGTGCTTCCTCTCATCTTCGCTAAGCCTATAAGGTCGGCGTTGCATAGTCTTTTGTGGATCTATTAGCCTAATTTCTAATTTCTCAACATATTGTTCAATATCGTCTTATCAGAATCATTTAAATTGGTATCAGAATTTATGATTTCTTCAATTGATACACCAAAGCCCTGGCTTAAAACCTCACGGCCAATGAATACTTTATGCTTCAAATATTTGTCCATAACCACATGTAATAAAACTTCTAAACAATATTGTTAAATATTAATATTACTCAGAACTTGCAATGTGCTACAAATTGAATCGTTACTTATGCCATTTAATGTTACAATATTGTGAAATCGTTGACCAGTGAACATTCGGCTCCAGAATCGAAACAATATGGAATAGACTCACCGGATAAGGTAATCGTTCCACTTGGTGGAGCTACTGTACAAACGTCAACTCGCTTCTCGTAGCTCTTGTTGTTTCCACCAGTACGATTTTTGGGGCATACAGAAGCCACATGTCCGATTTCATCGCACTTAAAACATTTAATTTTTGATCGATCCTTCACTCCGGACGTGCTGCTCACGCTATAACTCCTTTCTGTTGGGGCTGAAGCTTTTCCCATTCGAGAGCGGCATTCTGCATATTTGTGGCCAGCCTTTCCACAAAAATGGCACTTCACCTGCGACTGCATTCTTGTTTTCTTCTTATCCGGACCAGTCGAATATCCGTCCTCCTCATTGTTACGCTTCTTGAAAGCGTAAGCCTGTAGCTGCTGCTGCAGCTCATTACGAGTCGTCACATTCGTTGTAAACAGCCAACGCAACAAATTATCAATTTGAGCCATGTGGGCTAACGCTACTGATACAGCAATCTCCTCCAAATTCTTTGCCTTCCACTTAGAGAGCAATAGGGTGACTATGCCACTGCCGTACTCGGCAAAACTCTCTCCAGTTTTGGGACGTCCGTTCAAAATGTTCATCAGTATGGCAGAAGTTGTCTCAATGCCCACGAAACGTTGGATGAAAAGTTCCTTAAACTGCGGCCATGTGATGCCAGCGAACCATATTTGGGACAGCCATTGCGATGCACTGCCTTCTAATGCTTTGCTTAACGCAATCACAAGCACACTGCCTTCGAGAGCATTATCCGCGAAGATTAGGTCCACTGTAGTACACGAAGCTGATGCATCTGTTCCAGCGGTGTCAGGGCAAAACTTGCGTAGAGTGACGTGGAGTACTCTCCCGTCTATTGCCGGTGCTCTTGGTGCCTGCATGGATTTTATTATTTCCATTAGATTACGATTTTGCTCTTCTAAGGCTGCCCTTAAAAGGTTAGAGCTGTCCTCTTTTGGCGGAGCTAATCCCACTTCTGATGTCGGCGTCAGGGGTATGTCTGTCGGCGGCAAAGGTATGTCATCCATGTTGATACTTCTGATGATTGACGCGGCTGCACAGCGAGTTCCGATCGGTTCAAATACCCAAGCTCAACTGACCATGTCAGCCTACGCACTCATGTCGTAAACTCACTCATGTCGTTAACTCACTCATGTCGAGTGTATGTAGCCATCTCTGTCTTACTCAAGACTCTTGGTATCTTACCATCGAACATCACTCAGCAGCAGAGCGTCTCTGCCTCTGCTGCCGTGCTTTCGTTCAATATCAGCTAGTAAAGCAAAAGCAGGGAATTCCTCGAATCCCCAAATTCCCAGAATGCCACTGAGGAATGTACCCGCGTACAATTACTAGGGATCACACTGCGACACGGCCTTCCTGACCTATCACACTGCGACATATATAATTTTATTAATCAAATAAATTGTTGTAGTAATAGTTCTTCCTCACTATGTGATAATATTATTGGTTGAGCTTCTTGAGTCGAATAGTGGTCTATTGTTAAATAAGGTTCGTAACGAAATTATACGAAACTATCAAAATATTACTTCAAACACTCGACAAATCGAAAATGTTGTTAAATCAACTCGCACGATGGAATAAAATGAGAATTCAAAGCATAATGTGCAATAGAGAACCGTTACATTCTATATTTAGCCTATGCTGGAAATGTCCCGTTAGGTTTGCTTCTAAAAGCCGTTGTTTTGCTGAAATTTTATTGTAACGAAATTATACGAAACAATCGAAAAACTGATCTTTAGGCGTGCGTATCAACTTTGTTTGATTTGTAGTTTTGAATTTTATCAATTTTATTTAAAAAATCATTGAAATGCCACGAGGAACGCGTTTGACTGAAGAGGAAAAAGGGAAAATTCTCGCTTTTAAAGCCTCTGGCTTATTAATTAACCAAATTGGGAAATTAATTGGTCGAACATGCTGCGTAATCAATAATTTTTTACAAAATGAGGAAGGATACGGCAGAAATAATAATGCTGGAAGAAAATCCAAACTGTCTGGCCGTAACAAGCGTCAAATTTTGAAAAAAGCAAGTAATTCGACCTTGTCGTGTCGTCAACTTGCTGCATACAGCAGCATTCCAGTGTCACCAATGTGCGTTTGGCGTACTTTAAAAACATCCAAACATATAGTGCGAGGAGTAATGAAGAAGCAGCCAACTCTCAAAAATCACCACAAGGCAGCACGACTTGAATTGGCTTTTAAAAACCTTGATACGTGCTGGGACTTGATAAGGAATCGTTGTCTTGTAATGTTGCATGCAACATGCAGATGCAACACATGCAACATAAGATTTTTAAATATTTTTTTCTTAAAAAGGTTATTTTTTCGGATGAGAAAAAGTTTAATTTAGATGGTCCAGATGGATTATGTCATCCTCCTCATTTTCAATGTCTGTTTCAGGGACTACAACGGTATCATCATCCTCAACAAAAAGCTCACTTGAATCTCACGATGTATTTTTAAATCTGAATGTGAATTTGAATTTAAACTCCATTTATCATATTGTATTGAATTTACTGATTTTTATTGTTAAGGTGAGGTTTCCGTCGAATGGTTGTTGTTTTTTTAGAGAGCTCTCTGAATAGCTCTTATCATTTGTGTTTTTTACCTCGTTATTTGTTTTAGCTGGATGTTCATATATTTTATATTTTGTTTCTTTCACCTTATCTTCACGGCAACTCTCACCGCCGATTAAACGATGGGAATCGCTCATTCTTATATTTTTTGAATACAGCAGCATTTGTTATGTGCATCTACTGAATATGATATACGGTATTTACATATCTTCCCCTCTGAGGTTTGATAGTTATTTTTTAAGGTTACCTTATTTAACTCTCACTCTCTCCTTCTCAATTTTTATACAATTTCAGATTAAAACATGTAAGAGCTTTCGGGAGCTCCCGACTAGGGAATACCCAGAACTCTCTAATTCCAACACCAAATAAATAAAAATAAAAGTTCCTTTGGAAGGGTTCGAGCTTGCAACTGACCGCATTACTTGCTGTCGACATTACTCAATAGCCACACCAGCAAGAAAATATAAAATACTTTCCCGGTAGGGCTCAAACTCGCGCCAGGTGAGTGGTGGCACTTGCTTAGCCTCTACTCAGCAGCCACAACAATAATTAGATACTTATGAGAAGAAAACGAACTTAAATAGCGTTACAGATAATAGCCACCATGCGGGAACAGACGCCCATGATTGTGTGTTTTTTCATGTACACAGAATTTCTCGAATTATTCGCTAGCTGCCCCATTAAATTGCGCAGTTACATATAACATTGGTTGTTTCTTAACCAATCTTAATCAAATTTTCTACACTTTATCTTATTGTACCATAGAATATTTGTGTATTCTCAAAAAGGCAACCTCCATCCTCAAGTTTCAATAAGTACATTTTGGGTCAAAGTCCTATGAATTCTTTCGTCATCCTACCATTGTTCTCATTTTTCATCATCCCCAAGACTTTTTATTAACTCTCTTTAGGGCATATTTATGAGAAAGATCTTCAGAATATTCAGATGTATCGAATTTCATTTCGAGATTATTTGTATATCTGCAATATAAATTTCCAGCACCACCAGAAATCCATGCAAGATAAGTAGCAGTGCACCTACCTCAACTTGAGTATTGCCAAAATTCCAGCAACACCACTCCGACTTATTAAAATTTATATGTCTAAGCATATTTTTTCGCTTCAAATTGTCCGTGCTCAAAGCGAGAGGTAGTTTCATTCAAACAAACAAAACAAGTAAGAGGTTCTAGTCGGGAGCCCCCGACTAGGGAATACCCTGAAAACTCTTATACCAACACCAAATAAATTAAAAAAAAAAAGTTGCTTTGCCAGGGTTCGAACTCGCAACTGACCGCATTACTTGCTGTCGAGTCTACTACAGCCACACCAGCGAAAAAAACAATTAAGAGGTTACAGTCGGGAGCTCCCGACTAGGGGATACCCTGAACCACCTTCTTCCAACATCAAATGTTTGGTGACTCTAGCTCTTATTATTTACCAAAATTGGCCAAAAAACAGGATATCGATTTAAATTTTAATCGATTGCTTGGAAACGGAATAATTTATCGATTATCGGAAATAAACTCAATCTGCGCGGGCACTAGGAGCACCTACATCTAACTCTTATAGGTTCTCTAGCTCTTATAGGTTCTGAGATCCTTGCGTTCATACATATGGACGGACGGACGGACAGACAGACGGACATGGCTAGATCGAGTATGAGATGCTTCCTTCTGCTTGTTACATACATTTGCATTTTGCACAAATACAATATACCCTTTTTACCCATATGCAATGGGTTCGTGGTATAAAAAGCTTAAATAAAATATTGTTCGTGGACATAATGACATTTAAAAAGTTACAGATACTTTAAGAAATAAAACACAATGTGACTCCATAAGAAAAAAAGGTCGCCATATTGGTGTCCGTATGTATGTATATATGAACAAGTGC
Source organism: Drosophila virilis (assembly GCF_030788295.1). NCBI lineage: Eukaryota > Metazoa > Arthropoda > Insecta > Diptera > Drosophilidae > Drosophila > Drosophila virilis. The sequence continues at coordinate 168,995 of NW_027212865.1, read as the reverse complement.
ATACCCAAAAAATTTAACCGATTGCCATATTGATGCATTCAAGTACATCAAGTTATATCTGCACACATAGGTTTTCGCTCCGTTGAACAATAAGTGTATGGGCTTCTCATTTCTATATTTCACCAAACAAGCACATACTTCAATAAAAAACACACAATTAGTTAATTAAAGCCGAAATCTGTGCAAATTCACCTGCATGTATATACACACACATCATATTATATATGTATCGTTTGTTATTTATTCTCCACAGCAGCTTCAAGAACAATTTATATTCATTTTTACAATTAATTGTCAAGTGGAAAAAGTAAACAACAAGCTTGTAAAATATCAAGATCGGTTTTCGATAATCTAATTCTGAGCCACTTTTATGTTTTTGTAGGTTTCCACTTGCCATCGAACTGCGTTTACTTAATAATATAAGTTAACAACAAATAAATTCATACAGTCCCAATAAGAAGCATTGCAACACCTCATAAGAAGTGCAGCAAAATGCTGACTTGGTGTCTGTGCCATTTCCTCCACGCGCCGACTGGCAACCGCCGAAAATTCCAAGAAGAATTGCCCAACGGGCCAACAACATCAGCAGCGACGCCGATGCCAACGCCGCTGCCGCTAAGCCACAGGTTACTAGGGCTAGAATTGATTTAAGTTTATTTAGTTGCAAATTAACATCAAATAAAGAAAGTCTTGCTTCCCTAAAAATTATATTTTTTTCATCGTTTAATAAACTTTGGAATTAACTGGCGCCCGAGCAGGGACCGGCTCGTGTTACAACAGAACAAAACGCTTCTACGTACGCGTTGGTCGGTTATACGCGAAAATAAAACCAGTGCAACTCTCGTCGATTAAATTCAACTTGGTTAAATTCGCGAAAGGCAATTGGAACTTAATTGCTCAATTTTGCCCATCGGTGGACCCGCAGGATACTCTCAACAAAGACTGGTCGCAGGATCCCCAGTAGATACCCAAAGGCTTCAAAAAGGATGAGATCCGGACCGGCAGGGGAGGTTGCCACATCAGGAATAGTACTGTAAGTTAGAAATTAAGTGAAACACAAAAAAAACAAACGAACAACTAACACAAAAGTGAAATAGAATTATAAGAATAATAAATACTAAATATTGTAGAACGATAAGCAAGATAAAAAAGTGTAAAACGATAAACAAATATAAAGATTACGAACGTAGTATAAATTATTTCCAACTTTGCGACTCCCAAGGGACCCTCCAAAGTAGAAGGAAGAAACAAGCCACTGGTTTTAAAAAGAAAACAAAACGATCAAAAATTCAAGTAAAATATAGAGTAAAAAATTAACACTAGATTTAAATATACTTCGAAAATATCTTAAAATATACAATATAAGTAATATATCTCGTTTATGGCTAATGAAAGCAATTTAGTTAGGCCCCCAATAGTATCAGATCAACCACAGGTAGGCGGACATAACTCGAACAGACAGCAACAACGACATATCGACAGACAAAACGAACATTTACAAAATAGAGTCATGGCGAATAACGCAGAACAGATAATAGCAGCCACGGTTAGCCAGATTTTGGCACAACAACTGCCGACATTGGTAAAGCAGTTAGTCAACCCCTCTAGGGAGTTTAGTGACGTAGACGACCAAACAATAACTGCCAACCACAATTTGAATGACTTAGACAGAGTTCCGGACATAGTTAAAACCCTCAGAGAATTCTCCGGTAATCCAGCAGAATTTAGCTCATGGAAGAAGAGTGTAGATCGTATACTCTCAGCCTATGCAGCTGAGGCAGGTTCGCCAAAATACTTTGGCATATTGCATACAGTGAGAAACAAAATCACTGGCAATGCCGACACGGCCCTCGAGTCGTATAATGTTCCCCTAAATTGGAGCGCTATCTCCAAATGTCTCACGCTGCACTACGCAGACAAAAGAGATCTGGGAACATTAGAATATCAGATGACAATGTTAGTGCAAGGTAACAAGCAAACAGTAGAAGAATTTTACCAGGTCGTTTACAACCACTTGTCGCTGATATTAGATAAAGTAGGCTGCATGGAATTAAATAGGGAATCCGAAACCCTTATGACAAAAATATACCGAGATAAAGCATTAGACACCTTCATTAGAGGTTTGAAGGGAGATTTACCACGGATTCTTGGAATAAAGGAGCCAGCAGATCTACCTTAAAACTAGAGAATCAAAGCTATCGCACTAACATGACTTTGAATAGAAATCAACAGACACATGCCAGAAACCCAAATAGAAATATACCACCACCTACACTGCCACCTCGAACAGCTCAGCCTTCTTTCGCGCAAACTTTTAGGCCACCACCCATTAGCTTCAGGCCCCAACTCCCGATCCATACACCTTGGCCAACCAATACAAACCATGGACCACCGACTTACAACAATAATTGACCGATTCCACAATATCCCAACCAACGAACCTACCAGGCACAACCACAACAGGTATACATACCCAATAGACCTTCTGCACCAAAACCCCAACCACGTCCTGAGCCAATGGACGTGGACCAAAGCATCCGCACGAGGATGATAAACTACATGAACAGACCCAATTTTGAAGTAGGGAAGAGACCTCCACCACCAAACAAACGCCACGGACAAAAAACAAAGAAATTTCAATATACAAACAGGAGAAGAACAGACGGAGACAGAAAACACCGACAACTATGTGACTATGGAGGAATACGTACAATCAATGCTAAATTACGAACAGCAGACTGAATACGAACAGCCATTAAACGAATACGCCCAACAAATTGAAGAAACAGATGACGGACAAAATACCCAATACGAACACTCAGACATTAATTTTTTAGGATAAAGAGCTCCTCTCTTCCTTACATAGAATGTAAGATGGGGAGCGGAAAATTACTCAAAATACTAATAGATACAGGATCAAACCGAAAACCAAACGAAAAACCCTTTGAAGCCGTCACAGTCGGCGGAAGCATTAAAATTACACACCACAAGTTTGCTAATCTTTTTAAAAGAAACGATATAAAAATAAAATTCTTTCTCTTACCCACCCTAAAATCATTTGACGCCATATTAGGTAACGATAGTCTAAAGGAACTAGATGCTGTGATACAAAGCAGCAAGAATCTACTAATAATCAAGAACAACATTTGCATACCCATTAAGCAGAAAAAAATAGAGGCGGTCAACACGGTAATACCACGGACAGAACATATGAGAAACGAACAAAAAATAGCCTTAATCAACTAGTTAAAATGCACCCACACCTATTTGCCAATCCGGACGAAAAACTGACATACACAACCAACGTCAGAGCAGAGATTCGAACAAAAAACGACTTCCCCATATATTCAAAATTTTACCAATTTGCAATGTCTTTAAAAGACGAAGTACACAGCCAAATCAAAGAACTTTTAGAGGACGGAATCACCCGACCCTCCCGATCCCCGTACAATTCACCTGTGGATTGTTCCGAAAAAATTAGATGCCTCCGGGCAAAAGAAATATCGCATGGTTATAGACTACAGGAAACTAAATAAAGAAACTACCGCAGACAAATACCCTATACCCGAAGTCAACGAGGTACTAGCACAGCTAGGCAATAACAAAGTTTTCTCTGTCTTAGATTTGAAAAGTGGCTTTCATCAAATACCCCTTAAGGAGTCAGACATAGAAAAAACTGCCTTCTCCGTTAACAACGGAAAATACGAGTTTACACGACTCCCATTCGGTCTCAAGAATGCGCCCTCAATTTTCCAGAGAGCTCTTGACGACATCCTTCGTGAGCATATTGGAAAAATATGCTTCATTTATATTGACGATATCATTATCTTTAGCAAAGATGATGAATCGCATGCGCAGCACCTTGCCGCCATATTCAGAACTCTACAAGAAGCCAACATGAAATGTCAGTTGAACAAATGCGAGTTCTTTAAAAGCAGAGTAGAATTCCTGGGATTTGTCATCTCAGCCAAGGGGATAGAAACTAATCCAAACAAAATTGAGACAATAAGGAAGTACCCACCTCCAAAAACACTCAAAGATTTAAGATCGTTTATTGGCCTTGCCAGCTATTATAGGAGGTTTACAAAAGATTTCGCTAAGCTGGCAAAGCCCCTAACCTCTTTTTTAAGAGGGGAAGATGGACGCATGTCCAAAAATCAATCAGCTAAAATGCTCATTAATGTCAACGAAGAAGCGATCGAAGCATTCAATAAAATAAAAAATTCCCTAGTTTCGAATGAGGTAATACTTCATTACCCAGACTTCAGCAAAGAATTTCATCTGACAACAGATGCATCCAACTTTGCTATTGGGGCTGTCCTATCCCAGAACAAGTGACCCATTTGTTTCCTCTCTAAAACTCTCTCTAAAACAGAGGAGAACTACGCCACCAATGAAAGGGAAATGTTGGCAATAATTTGGGCCTTAAAAGCCCTCAAGAATTACCTCTACGGTAAAGAGAGTGTAAAAATATACACCGACCATCAACCCTTAACCCACTCTCTTAGCAGTTGGAACGGCAACGCTAGGATAAAGAGGTGGAAAGCTTACCTAGAAGAGTTTGATTACGAACTCCTCTATAAGCCAGGTAGGGATAACATTGTAGCCGATGCGCTATCACGTATCCCCGTGATCAATAATATTGGATCAGTAGCCTCCACCCAGCACAGTGCAGACAGTTCAAGCCACAACTTAATTCCGAGCATAGAAGCTCCAATCAACGTATTCAAAAACCAGATATTTCTCAGTAGAGCCAACGAAACAAATTACGAATTCCATATCCCATTCCCAACATTCCACAGGCATACAATTACTCGACCAAATTTCTCAGAACACGACCTTACGCAAATACTGAAAGCTCATCTAAACCCATCCGTAATCAACGGAATAATAACTTCAGAAGAAATAATGAACCAAATTCAGCAGATATATCCCCAACATTTTAGGAACTTCAAGATTAGATTCACACAGTCTCAAGTAAAAGATTTAACAAATGAAACAGAACAAGATGAGAAGATATTGGTTACGCACAACAGAGCCCACCGCAACGCACTAGAAAACAAAATGCAATTGTCCGAAAGATTCTATTTCCCAAAAATGAAGCAACGAATAACAGAATTAGTCAAACAGTGTCAGGTTTGTAAAGAAGAAAAATACGATAGGCATCCCACTAACCCAAAACTCAAAGAAACACCAATCCCCGAATACCCAGGACATACAATCCACATCGACATATACACGACAGAAAAAAACTTAGTACTTACAGCGGTAGACATATACAGAACATTCGAAGAACTACTTAACAAATCAATATACGACTACAACTACACTATACACTCGACAACTAACAAGAGACCATTAGACATGTACTTCGGCAGAAACGTGACTACGGACCCAGACCAATACGAAAAAGCTAGGAAGGAGAACATTGACAGACTCAAACAGAAACAGTCGACTGACATGCAGAATCATAACAAAAAACGTAACGACATACGAACTTACATACCTGGTCAAGAAATATTCGTCAAAGTCAATACCAGATTAGGTACCAAACTGTCACCCAGATACAAAAAAGAAATAATTAAAGAAAATAGAAACACAACCGTACTAACAACAACTGACAAAATAATACATAAAAGCAACATAAAAAACTCATAAAAATTACAGATTCCTATTAACGATAACTTTAATAAAAGCAACATGCCACCTTTAAATATTTAAGAAATGCTAGAATTCGCAGATGTATCCATTTTGCATAATGGAACCACTCTGTTTTATATTGTAAAAATTCCAAATTTAGAAGAAATAGAATGCAAAAATACTATAATAAAGCCAGTAGTGAAAAACAACAATATAATACATTTAGAATTTAACGAACTGCTTCATTGTAATAAAACAATCTATGGCATAAACAACAATTGTAAAAGATACCTGTGGTGCCCCAGTGGCAACTTTGATATGCTCTATACCGCGTTCTTGCAAGAAATTCGCATATATGGTTTTGGGCATTGAGTGTAATATGCACGGAAATCAATTTCTAATAAATTGTTCTACTTTACTACACACTGACGGGAACCAATAATTTCTTTTTAGGTCATTAACACACTTGTCTGCCGCTAGATGTCCTAACTTATCGTGTGCTATTCAAATTAATTGCTCTTCCATGCACTTCGGAACATATTGGCCTAACTTGCCATCACCAATAATGTATTTTCTTTTGCGCCCATGATCAGCCCATTCACAGACATTTGTATGTGTGTGTCTGTGTGTAGAGGTCCAAAATCAGAAATCCTAAAATCTTGTTAAATTTGCATCGGGGACAGGCAGGCAGGCAAGCAACAGGCACACAAGCGCATAAATGCTTCTATTCATACACAAAATATGCAAGTATGCGTGAATAGCGAGTCCAAAATATTTTAAATGCACACATGGCAACGCTTGGGTACCCTTACCAACGATAGCGAGCTAAAATGCAAGAATTTCGCATCGACGTGGCAAACCCTTTCTCTATTTCATATTACTCGTGCCTTCAAAAGGGTAGAAATGCCTCAGCATTTGGGAAAAATTGAATTTGTGCGCAGTTTTGGTGCTCGGACAAATACACACACACACACATTGAAACGATCCCTAAACATAGAGAGAGCATTGAGAGCTGAGAGTAAGTGCGAGCGAGATAAAAGTTAACAGCGTTGCCGTTCTATCGTACAAATCATATAGAAGCGAGTGCGCCCAGCACTTTCCTGTAGAGTAAGCGGTTCAAAAATACATCATATGTATATCTTACTCCCTTACTCGCGATTTTGGACCAGATGCCTCCGATAGTTTTTGTGACAACGCTGTTTGTATGGGATGACCAGTCTATATGTTGTTTGGTTAGTGTTATTATCTTATCATATGGTTACATTGATACATTTAAATTTACATTCGATTGGTTGTCCATCTTACTACAGATCGCCCATGATCTTACCATTTTTGGGGTTACAAAACATCTCGCTTATTTATATGACCAATCTGCCTGCTGAATGGGCTCTGAGAGTTTGCCTAACATAGGGGAGAGAACACGATTAACTTCTTCCAACTCTGCCATTGGCCTGTGGTGCCCCAGTGGCAACTTTGATATGCTCTATACCGAATACCCAGGACATACAATCCACATCGACATATACACGACAGAAAAAAACTTAGTACTAACAGCAGTAGACAAATTCTCGAAATTAGCTCAGGGACGAATTATCAAATCTAGGGCAATAGAAGACATTAAAAAACCACTTCATGAAATCCTTTTTTATTTTGGCATACCTAAAGTAGTTGTAATAGATAACGAAAAATCCCTTAATTCAGCCTCAATCACTTTCATGATGCAGGACCAATTAAATATAGAAGTTTATAAAACACCACCCTACAAAAGCGCAGTGAACGGTCAGGTAGAACGATTTCATTCAACACTATCAGACATAATGAGATGCAACAAAAGAAAACAGGAATACAGAACATTCGAAGAACTACTTAACAAATCAATATACGACTACAACTACACTATACACTCGACAACTAACAAGAGACCATTAGACATATTCTTCGGCAGAAACGTGACGACGGACCCAGACCAATACGAAAAAGCTAGGAAGGAGAACATTGACAGACTCAAACAGAAACAATCGACTGACATGCAGAATCATAACAAAAAACGTAACGACATACGAACTTACAGACCTGGTCAAGAAATATTCGTCAAAGTCAATACCAGATTAGGTACCAAACTGTCACCCAGATACAAAAAGGAAATAGTTAAAGAAAATAGAAACACAACCGTACTAACAACAACTGACAAAATAATACATAAAAGCAATATAAAAAACACATAAAAATTACAGATTCCTATAACCGATAACTTTAATAAAAGCAACATGCCACCTTTAAATATTGAAGAAATGCTAGAATTCGCAGATGTATCCATTTTGCATAATGGAACCACTCTGTTTTATATTGTAAAAATTCAAAATTTAGAAGAAATAGAATGCAAAAATACTATAATAAAGGCAGTTGTGAAAAACAACAATATAATAAATTTAGAATTTAACGAACTGTTTCATTGTAATAAAACAATCTATGGCATAAACAACAATTGTAAAAGATACCATAATATTAAAATTTGTAACAAATCAAAAATTGTAAACTTGAACAGTAATAATTGTATACCTAAGTTACTTAGCGGAGAGCAATCGCTCTGTGGCTTTAGCAATGCAGATCATATCCCGGAGATCAAGGAAATCAACGAGGGACTTGTACTAGTGAACGACTTCAACGGCACTATAAGATGGCAAGAAGAGAAGAAACGCGTGAGAGGCACCTACATGATTAACTTCTGGAACGAAACCTTATTCATCAACAAACAAGAGTTCAGCAACCTAGAGGTCACCGTCATGACCCCAGGAAATCCCACAATACAAATAACCCCAATAGAAAACGAAAGAATAAAGATGCTTTCTCTGGAAGCACTAGAAGAATTGCACATCAACAACATAAAAAACATGCAAAAACTTCAGACGCACTCTATAGCAAATAGAGTCGGTTTCATAACTCTGTTCACAGTTGCCATCCTTCTTACCTGTGTATTACACGTAATGAAGAAAAATAAGAAAAATATAATACTGCAACTGAACAAAGAACAAGAGATACCCAAAAAAGAACCAGCACATATCCAAATACAAAATACAGATGCCAACAACCTCAGGTTCAACAACATACCTTTCTTCTGATGATCGCTTGAGGCCAAGCTTAAATCAAAGGGGGAAGAGTTAACAACAAATAAATTCATACAGTCCCAATAAGAAGTGCAGCAAAATGCTGACTTGGTGTCTGTGCCATTTCCTCCACGCGCCGACTGGCAACCGCCGAAAATTCCAAGAAGAATTGCCCAACGGGCCAACAACATCAGCAGCGACGCCGCTGCCAACGCCGCTGCCGCTAAGCCACAGGTTACTAGGGCTAGAATTGATTTAAGTTTATTTAGTTGCAAATTAACATCAAATAAAGGAAGTCTTGCTTCCCTAAAAATTATATTTTTTTCATCGTTTAATAAACTTTGGAATTAACTTATACAAACACGTGCATTATTCTTCTTTATTCTTACAAAAATGTATATATAATAATTATAAGTTAAGAAGTTTCCACTAAGCGTCGTTTGCGTAATATATCAAAAATAAATGTGGTTTTTTTTAAATAATAAATTATTTAATAATAATTGTATGTTAAAAACTATCAATTGAGCTGCATTTAGAATAAACGTGCATCTTTTTGAGCTTAACAATTAGCAAATAATAAGCATACGTATTTTTTCTTTCTGCTTGATCCGTTTCCACTACACAGCCGCCTTGTCAAAAGAAAATAAATCTTTTTCTCTGGTGCTTCAATAAATTAATTTCATTAAATTATTCGTAAAACAATTAATTTGTCAAAATATTCAGATTTCGTTGAACATTGAACAACATTTTAATCATTCCATTTATTCTGATATCTCGATTTCATCGTTTCTGTGATATTTCTCATTTCGTTCGGCTGCTTCAATTTATTTGTATTTGATCACATCTCACCCAATTACTCGGTGGTGACCGAAAAAGCCAAAAACTACTCACAGCACCGTCCGATAAGGAGTCAAAGCGACCTTTTACCCTACCTAGAGCGTTTTTTGAGAAACTCAAGGTCGAGGGTACCAGCACAACCGTCCGCAAGCCTGTGAATCCGATTCCAACAAGCAATATTACTCATAAAATTACTGGTTCGACTTCGCAAAAGATGGAGAAGTCAATCGAAATGGCACTAAATGACTTCGTTTCAATAACTGACCGACTAGGTCAGCTTAAAGTAAAGATCAATGACGCAGCGGACAAGTCCGACTAGATCAGGTTATGACTTTATGGAAAAAGGTAGAGCATGAGTGCGAGTTATTTTCTAAAGCTCTCAACCAGCAGCCGTGGCCTGGTGGCTATGCAAGCAAAATATGATCACTCATACCCCGTTTACGAGCGATGTACGGCTCAGCGATGTGAGAAAATAGAAAGAGGCAATACCTTAAATAGACAAGATGAGCAACTCCCCTCCAACTTTTCCATGTCCAGGGGTTTCAGTCTCCCGCCATGCGACACTGAAGTTTTCAGTGGGGATTCCCTACGCTGGCTTACTTTCCGAGACTTGTTTACTGCCGTCTTTATAAACAATCTAAGACTGACGTCGGTGGAAAAATTGTTCCACCTAAATTCGAAAATTAGCGGCGCAGCTAGGGCAATTGTCTCCAAGTCCCCGCTCACGAGTGATGGCTTACAGTCAGCGTGGGAAAGCCTGACGGAGAGATTTGAAAATAAGCGACTATTGAATTGAACATTTTTTCCAATTTTCCCTTAACAGCACAAGAGTCGCTCCACGATAAGGCAGAAATACCTCAATGGTCCGAGATGAATTCATTTCTGATCGACCGATATCGCACCTTGGAGACTACAGAGGATGTACGACCTACCGCACATACGCCAACGCAAATCCAAACCCACATAAAAAGAGTCCAACCACCTGAGAACCTTTGAGGCAACAAAGTCACAACACTGCAAATTGTCTCAGAAGGAAAACCATCCTGTGCGTCTATGCCCACGTTATCTACAAATGTCCGTACCCGAATAACTTTCCGTCATCAAACAACAAAAGTTGTACTTAAACTGCTCCGCCAGACAGCTCCAGTTGAAGGATTGCACTAGCGCGCATAGTTGTTTAACGTGCAAAGGATGTCACAACAGGTGCAGTCCGCTTCCACAAATTCACAAGTTTTGAACCCCCCTTTCTCTATATAGTCCACTTCTACTTCCACCCAAGCTACAGCTCAAAGCTACTTTTCAGCAAACTAACATGGTGGTCTCCTCGGAACGGCTGTCATCCACGTGTGTCATTTGCGCACAGAATATACAGATCGGGCAGTAATCCTCCCATCCATCTTGTTAAGTGGCTCCTATCTCAACATATGAGGCACTCTCCTTGGTCAAGAAACAATTTTCGGCTGGATCCTTACAGGCCCCGTTTCTAAGACCAGTGCCAAATCTGTCGCATCCTGTTCAACTCAAGTCTGGCTGAACCCGAAGGCGAGCATAAGCTTCCAGTAAAGCTGGAAAAGGAATCTGACCTGTTTCGTGAGCGCAACTTTTAAAAAACCACTAAGACCAAATACTTGGTCACACTGCCATTCCGATCACATCCAGTTAGGCCACTCAAGGTTCGTCGCTCTAGCTCAATTTCTTCGGAACGAGAATCGTTTGGCAAACAATGCCCATCTTAAGAAGTAGTACGATGCGGTGATCCAGGAATATCTGGACTTAAGTCACATGCGATAAATCTCTCCAAGAAATGGTTCAGATAACTTTAATCTACCATACCATGCTGTTCACAAGCCTGACAGAACCACGACCAAGCTCCGCGTAGTATTTAACGCCTCCCACCCGTCTTCAAATGGAAAAAGTCTGAACGATGTGCTACATGCAGGCAACGTTCTACAATCCGACTTGACCATTCAAATTCTAAGATAGCGCTTCTTCCGATATGTCTTCAATGCCGATATCACGAAAATGTATCGGCAGATCCTTGTGCATCCCAAATACACGCCCTATCAAGCTCAACACAGTCACGTTTGGAGTTAATGGTGCCGAGATACTACTTCAATTATAGATAACGTTCGTCCACTCTATGCCTAAGTAAGTTAGATTATCGCAAACAATATATATTTCGTTGATGTACTAGCGGGAGCCCATTCCAAATCAACAGCAGGTGAGGCAATAGCTGCCGGGTTCCCCTTGCGAAAATGGACATCCAATGAAAAGGACTTGCTAAGAACGATACACAAGGAGCACTTGCCTCGCGCCGACATCTTAGAGATCGAGGGATCAGACGGAACCGATGAGTTCACTGATGATTTTTTGGGTCCTGGGTCCAGGTCATGCAGGAGATCTGGCTACAAGAACTGGGCTGGGACGATCCGCTACCTCAGAGTCTTCTTAGTGAGTGGAATTTATTTATCCAAGAAGTCGGGAAGTCGCTGACCATTCCCAGCTAAGAGCAGGGGCATAGCTTGCCGGACAGGCTGAAAAATTTTCCCCCACCGACCCGGTGATTTCCCATTACTTTTCTCTTTGTCCTATCTACTTAACACTCTTTATCTAACCTACATTGCTTTACTTTATTAACAATCTTCTTACATTCTTTTTTCCTATTTATTGTATTTTCTTTATTAATATAGCAAATTAAGATTATTTTTAATTTTACTTGAGATCACTTTTTTCCTACTGACAACCTTCTGCTTAGATGTAGGCTCTAATAGCGTCACTGACAAAATTAGCTGTGAAAAGGGGCACAGCTGGCCGGACTGGCAATTAAAACACCTCCATCGGTCGGTGATGCTATTTAGAAAATTGTATCGTTTAACTAGCCTTTTAGCATATAATTCTATTGTACAATCTTTTGAATAATGAGGAACACACTCGTTTTGTCACCATTAATAAATAAATAAATAAATAAATAAATAAGTATCCGGGCCTCAGTGCGATTCGCATCCCTAGATTAGTCGAATTTCGCCCACACAGAACTATTCAATAACACGGGTTTTGTGACGCTTCGCTGCGTGCATACGGGGCCGCGCATTGAGATGCAAGATCGCATCTCAGTACATCTCCTAACAGCGAAAACGAGGGTCACTTCAGTCAAGACGGTATCCTTGCCACGACTAGAGCTATGCGGAGCAGCACTTCTGTCCGAATTATCCGCTGCACTGACTCCCCAGCTCCCTTACGCTGGCGTCGAATGGTTCTATTGGACAGATTCCACAATTGTGCTAGCCTGGCTTCATAAGCGACCATGCGCCTGGAATACCATTGATGCAGAGTCGTAAAATAACCGCAGGCCGCCGACTTCAATAATTGGTCCCATATACGATCCGAGTAAAAGCCAGCTGACCTAGCAAGCAGAGGTGCTCCACCACAAGCTTTAGTCAACAATGAGCTGTGATGGCACGGGCTAGAATGGTTACGCCTACCTCAGAGCCAAATTCCAATTCCTTCGACACCCATCCAAGATATGACAATAGACCAATGCAAGATTAAAGTAAATCTCGCAAACACGGCTGCCTCATTTTCTTTCCTATAACGCTTCTCCAAGTTCGATCGAGCACTGCAAGTGTTGGCGAGTGTTGAGATTGACAGCAACGAGACTCATTATGCTGACCCAGAGACAAGCGTACTCGTCAGATGGTAAGGGAATTATTCGAGCATGTGGTCGCGTAAGAGCGGCGGAAGCATTCGGCTACGATGAGCTGCATCCAAAATACTGCCATACACATGTGCATATTCGCGCCTCTTGACCGCCTGCACTCATCTTATATCCTTGCAGGGTAACCAGCTCATGATGCGCTTAATTCGATCACAGTACTGGATTCCAAAGCTCGAGGTGTTGGTCAAATCCACAATACATTCCTACAAAATCTGTGACATCCAAAAAAAGAAACTGCAAACGCAGCTTATGGGCGACTTGCCAGTGGAGAGTCACATTCTCTCGGTCGTTCACTCACACGCGCGCCTGCCTTCTTACAAAAGGCTACGTGTGCGTCTTTATGTGTTTGAGGACCAAAGCCATCCACCTAAAAGCTACATCTGCCCTGTGGCACGACGAGTGTGCCCAAGTCATTTGCATTCCAACAACGGCAAAACTTACGTCGGAGTGGCCAAGTTCTAGCCCACGATTTTGTAAAAACGCCTAAGATGCACCTACAGGCCACTTACAGTCTCCAGAAACCGTCCTGGCACTTCAACCCCAGAGCTTTCCAGTCTCCTATCCAAAGTTGAAAAATGCCTGAATTCAAGACCGATATCTCAACTTTCCGCCACAAAGCCGGAGATCAAGGAAAACGCCACGTCCATCATCAGCTGCTGGCAGCGCTTTAAGGCTCTGCAACAACAGTTCTGTCTCGGTTGGAAACATGAGTATCTTTTAGAGCTATAATAAGGAAACAAATGGCAAACTCCAACGCGAGATTTACAACGGGACGAACTAGTCATTATTAAAGATAATCTTTCAGTTAATGACTGGCGTCAGGGTCGAATCCAAACGACCTATCCTGACGACGACCAGTCCGAGGTGTCTCCAAGAGACCTATCTCTGAGCTGATCCTGCCCCATTTTCCATCAAGCAGAACCTACAGTAGAGACTAGAATCGTAGATCCACAGGTCTGTGACCACCGTATAAAGCCGCACAATTAATGTTATTATGTTTATTAACCTTCTTCACGTAACAGCACGAAATCTCCTCGCCAACAAGGCCAACGGAAAGATTCCGAGGAGTCCACGCGCTACGGAAAGATTTCAAAGATTTATTCGGCTGTCTCCCAAAAAGAGAGTCCGAGCAGTTCTGGTGAACAATATTGTCCGAACTGCCTAGCTCACAAACACTCCGTGGAGTCCTGTCGACAAACAAATGCGCACCACCAAGGCCTAAGTGAGGCGCTCCGCGCCGCCTTCATCCGTTGGCTCCGGCTCCCTGTCCACCTTGATGGGGCACAAAAGGACAACCGTGCTCCCGAGACCATTAATCCGACTTGGAAACGGCAGGGCGAACCGCGACACTCGGGCACTTTTAGACCGGTGCTGCCCGGTAAGACTTATCAATTTTGGCAAAGACCTTCGGGCTATCCGTCACCCGCGACGGTACAGACAACGCTTGTTCGGCCGTCGTCCGTTACAGGATTTCCAGCTTCCAGCGAGAGGTCATCCTGCAGGTGATGCCTAACCTTCAATACCGGACTCCATCGAAACTCATTAGTGAGAAACCGAATGAGGGCTTTGCCCGTATTTAATAAGCACAGGGAAAATAGTTACTGCCGAGTTTGGTCAAGATATCTTGACAAACAAAAAAGGTTTTTAATTAAAAGCTTATGAAAGGAGCATAGTGAAATCTTTAAATGCCGTGTTTAATCAAAATAGCTGGAATGACAAATAGCTTACCATATAACTTATTTTCTGACCGATCGCTCCAATGGCAGATATATGATATAGTGGTCCGATGTTAATAGCATTTTGCATATATATGAGGAGTATAGTAAAACTAATATATGCCGAAATAGGTCAAGATATCAGAAAAAAAAAAGAGAATTCTGCAAAGTTTCATAATGATAGCTTTAAAACAGAGGGACTACTTCGCATAGAAACAGACTGATAGACAGACGGAAATGGCTATATCGACTCGGCTGTTGATGCGGATCAAGAGTATATATATATATACGTTATGCGGTCGGCGATGTCTCCTTTTATGCGTTACACATTTCACGACACAATTTTAATACCCTATATAAGGGTATAATACCTTTTTCCAAATTTGTGATATGCTCTGTAAAATTTATGTATTTTGAAAGAGATATGTAAATCTCTTTATTGAGAGGTAGAACCTTAATTTTAAATTTGAACAACTTTTGACAACTCTCTTACAAGCAAATGAGCATCATATTGTGAAAAATTAGGAAAATGTACGGGGATAAATGAGGCAATTTTTATATCCTTGCAAGAACGATCGGTCGAAAACTAGGTTTTTGATTTAAAGCCTTTTATCAAAATATCTTGACCAAACTCGGCATTTACTAATTTTCTGTGCTTCTTAGATACGGGCAAAGCACTATGTGCATTATGAAAAGGTTGGGTCTGCAAACCTGCTTCGTTTTCTAAATCAAATATTTGGAGCTTAAACATTTTTATACCCCGAACCCATTAAAAATGGGTATAAGGGTATATTGTTTTTGTGCAAAATCCAAATGTATGTAACAGGCAGAAGGAAGCATCTCCGACTTCATAAAGTATAGATATTCCTGATCAGCATCAATATACGACTCCATCTAGCCAAGTCCGTCTGTCTGTCCGTCCGTCCGTCGGTCTGTCCGTATGTATGAACGCTAGGATCTCAGAGCCTTAAAGCGCTAGAGTCTTTTAGATGTAGGTGCTCCTAGTGCCTGCGCCGATCGAGTTTGTTACCAATAATAATAATTACTTAGCTTCAAATCAATCGATAAGAATCGACATCCTATTTTTTGAGTAAATTGGGTTAATAATAAGAGCTAGAGCCACCTAACATTATATGTTGCTTCTAGAATATTATATATATGTCAAGTATCTTTCATTTTATATCAAACCCCACCTCCCCGTTACCACCACAGAGCTACAAATCAAGTTAATAACACAACGGGACCTCACGACTGGAACCCTTGATTAATACTCATAACAAATTTATCTAATCTAGAATCATATACAGATTTTATGAAATATACGTGTGCAACAAGAACATGTTCTTGAATGCTCATCAAACTCTCGCTCTCATTCCTGTTGATAAGTTTTAAAACGCAGTCGAAATCTGCATAAAGTATAAAGGGTAGATCTAAACAATTTGCATTATTTCTCAATTTTACAACCGCCACAACTTTTCACCACTGCTCGCCATGCATCCTGTCGTTATGCGAATAACGCATACATTACAGAAATTTAATTTAAAATAGAGATATATATTTTTTTTTTTGTTTTTTATTAAAAAATTACTAAAATGTGGTGGCTATTTATTTAGTGCGTATCGCTATGATATAATTTGACAACTGAACTAAAGCCTAAAATACGCTTAGGCTACGTAGCGTGGCAAGTTTGCTCCAAAGCGAGCGATAAAGCTTTATTGCGCTCTTACTCATGTTTAATTTTCATTTTTTGATTTGAAGCGTGGATCTGCCCCAATACCGGCCACCATGAAGTTCTTGGGATCTTCGTTTCATGGGTAGCCGAGTAAACTTGTAGATTGGCCTTTTAAAATTTCCGCCACTAGCCGTCCTCTCCTGCGTGTACTACCGTCATGCTGCCGATCAGCCACCGCTTGGGCGGCATATTGTCTTCGGCGACGAACACCAGCTCTTCCACGACGACGTTTGGTAGGCGACAGTGCCACTTTTTCCGCACTTGAAGTCCGAGCACATACTCCTTTGACCATCGCCGCCAAAACTGTTTCTTGAGCAAAGTGACAGGTCGCCATGGATTCAAGAAGGTGAGACCCTGCTGGTCCGGGGTACCCTCTACTGGCAGAGCCCTCAATGGGCCTCCTAGTACGTGGCCTGGCGTTAGAGCCTTGCCATCGGTTGGGTACTCGCTTATTGCTCCCAGGAGTCTGGAATTGAGGACGTCTTTCACTGCGACAAGAATCGTCTGCAGCTCTTCGCCCGTTAGCAGCAGACTGCCAACCGGCTATTGGATTATTATTGGATTTCAGCCTGTCGATTTGACACAAATGTTGCCAAAGACAAGGAATGTGACCGAATCCAATGAACCGTGACTTCAGAATCAGACCAAAGAACCGTCCGATCAATCGGTAATCTTATGAGATTTCTGACTCGACGACAAAGATCTGCGAGAAGGTGAGCCGCACAACTCAAGTCGGGGAAGAGTCTTCGTTTTAAGACGGGCTACTTTATATTTCGATGTCAACAACAAAATACGACATGCTTCTGCAGTATGGCTACGTACGTATACGCATGCGCCAAATGCGCTTATTGAGGCGTCGGCGAATTGGTGAAATTGCCTCTGTAAACACGTATCGTGGATAATCACAAGTTATCCAAACACTGAGGGACAGATTCATCCCAGTTTAACTTCAGTCAGAAGTCAGAGCTTTTGGAGTGAATTTTTGTCTTGATTATCAGAGGGCTTAACAGTCCAAGTGGGTCACCGAGAGAATGATTCGTTTTGTCGCTTTTAGACCCATCAATGAGTCGTCAATCTTAAATTGAAAGGCATCTTCATTCAGCAACCACAACACGCCAAGTGTTTTGGTGGTGTCAGACTCTGAGAACGTTATCGGTTTAGCTGCGTTTGTTGCAAAGAACTCAAGAGAATTCGAAAACCGTTTGGTTAGTTCGAAACCTGCAGTTTGGAGTATTTGCGTTACTGCAGACTTAATTGTCTAAAGGTTCTTTTCGCATGCAGAACCAGTTAGTAAATCATCGACATAAAAGTCGTGGCTGATAACGTTGTCTTATCATTCTTTAAGGGTGTGATGACTTGCTCATTTCACTCAGCTTTGTTAAAAAACGTATTGACAAAAACGGGGCAGGTGCAGTGCCGTAAGTTACGGTGTTTAACCTGAAGGACCTCAAAAAGTCAGATGAGTTCTTTTTCCACACTACCAGCTGGAACTCTCGATTTGCTTCATGCAGTATGACCTGCCAATACATCTTTGTGGAGTCGAAATCGAAATAGAGTCGAGTACAGCTTCTCTTGAATGGTCGTCCAACCATTAGAAGGGCATTCAATGCGACAGGACGCGTCAAAAACAACGCGTTACTTCGTCGATGTGCCTTGTGGTCTTATATCACACTGATGCGGAATGATGTAGTGTGACCTAAAGTGAAATATTCCTACATGAATACCAAGTACGTGCGCTTCAGCTTGGAATCTCGAGACGAGCATCTATCAAACGACCAAGAACGACGCGTAGCAACCTCGAAGGAGTTACCATGCTGATTGGGATATGATTTAAATGGCAGTCTTACTTTTAATCGACCTGACGCAGTATTTCCAAATGATCTTGAAAGTGGCTCTCACATAACTGCAGTCAACTGTTCAGACCTTAGCAGAAGGCAACTGTTCCAACGACCAAAATTTCTGGAATGTTTTGTCTGTCGAGGTTAAGGCTCTTCTTGGAAAGTCGGATTGATAGCATAAATCTTCTCATGACTTACGGCGTGTAACACCGATACAATCCAGCCAACAAGAGACTTTTGCAGAATCGGACAATTCGGAACTCCGATGAGCATGTCGATCTTCTGAGGCTTAAGAAAATATAGACCAGCCATGTGCAGGTTGTCAGGGATTTTCCAACCACTAACATTGGCCGTTTGGTCAGGCTAGTAACCCGAAACGGTATTCAAAATCCACAAATCTAACTAGAACTCACTGCAATTGACTCGCGACTAAGTACTGTATTAATCTTCCCTCTTACTTTAGTATCGCATTGAGCAATCCCAAGAAAGCTGATGCTGGCTTCTTCTCTACGCAATAAATTTGCTCTAGACAAAACGAACTCGCCACTTCTCGTTTTAGCGCTAACGGCTGTGGTAGTTAGGATTCCACTATCAGGCACATTTGCATACATAGCATTGAAGTCGATGGTTGTTCCTGTGCGGGGTCAAGGAGTGGTGGTAACTCTAGAGTGTTAGAAACGGCAGAGCATCTATGCGACAGTACTTTCGAAGTCAATGCATAAAGAAGAGCATTAGCAAACTTAAATCGCTGCTGTACTGATAATGCAGCATTTGCTGAGCAATTCAATATCGAATGGCCTTCGGAACCGCGATATAAACAATTTGGGGTCACTTGATCGTTTATTCCACTAACCTCAGAACACGAAAAAGAAGCTTATTGTTTTGGAAAAAGCCTTTGACTCTAGCCTCGGGCCATCGGACGAAGCTTTTAAATAATTGCTTTTAAATAATTGTCCTCGGTGACCTGAAACGCTATAATAGTGCCTAGAGCTTCACTTGAGAAACAAGAGGTCAGAAGATTGAATTTCTCTATTCAACTGCGTCATTACTCTTAACTAAGTCGCGCAAAACATTCATTATGAATCGTGTAAATACTGCTGGGGAGTTTGAAATTCCAGGCGGTACATACAGTAACTCATTTTGGCCGTTCTGAGTAACAAAGGAAGTGTATTTTTGCGAGTCTTCATATACTGGGACGTGAAAGAAACCATTGGTCAAGTCAAGTGTAGTAAACACCTTTGCACCCCGAAGCTTTTCTAATACTGTGTCCATGTGTGCCATTGAAATATTATCTCGAACAATTTTTTCGTTAAGTTTCCTGTAGTCGCAACATAATCGTTTCTGCTTTTCTTTGCAACCAAAACCACTGGAGAGGCATATTCTGATAGGCTCGGTTTAATAATCTTCTGGGCTAGCCATTCTTCTACCTGATTGCCGACAATTTTCTGCTCACTATGTGCTAGCCGCCTAGGGTGCTGGAAAACTGGAACTTATTGAAAACTATTTTCATTTTGACGGGCGCATTCACATTTCGTTGCGGCTGATAACTTTGTACCATGTTCCTAACCTTGCTTTCATACTCCTGACTGAGATGAGACAGATTCAAATTATCCGTAATTTCTCCATTCTCTGTACCTGTCATGCAAATACCTTCAAGTACCGAGAGCAATTCTGCGCATGAAGAACATAGCCTCTGATCTTGCGGCTTCCTATCAATTTTAACGTTATTGTCGACGATTCGACGAATAAACTGCGTTCCGTTTTTAGTGGCCTGCATGTCAATATGTTCAAGAATAGTTCTTCCTAAAATTGCTTCAAACCTAATGTCCTCATCTTGAATAACGTGAAACTCTATCTGCATTTCAATATTGTCGACGGTGACGGGTATGGTAATGCTTCCGAAGGTTTGAACTTGACTTTCCCCACTTACTCTTTAATTTCCAAGTTTTAAGAATATGCTTCTGCGAAGTAAACACAAATCGTCGCCTGTATCAACAAGGCCTTTAAGTTTTACATCTGCATACACAATGTCTTTGAGCTCAAGTCCTGTTGAGGTAAAACTGCTAGTCGGCTTTCTGATCTTTTCCATATTTTGAACAGTATGTGTGTTTAAGCTATTTTCCTGTTTTATCGCAACTTAAACTTTGCAGCTTTTTGTAGGCCTTAATTTGAAATTTTTGCTGCCTAATATCCCTGGCTTGATACAATATTGCTTTGCTTGTTCTGCTTCCTGCAACAAAATATTCAATTAAACTAGCGTCATCCAAGTTTATTTCCATTAAAGCATACAGAAACTCTTGCAAGGATTCTCCTTTCTTCTTTTGGCGCTTCTGTAAATTTCTATGAACCTCTGCCGTGGACAATTTTATTGTAAATTCTTCAAGAATTGCGGCTTTTAAAGACTCCCAGTCTCTAACTTCTCGCCAATTTCGAACAAATGATTTTGCAGCCCCTGCTAACAACTGTTTAGCATATATAAAAAGTTGTAGTTTGCTCCACTGCACTGTCATCGCACATTCCTCTAACTCTTCAACCCATTGATTAATGTCTAGACTATCAGAGCCTGAGAATTGTGAAACACTGCCTTCTACATCTGTTAACGTAAACCACGATCTGTTTTCTGTTCGTTCTTCATTTGGTGCAACATTCTGTCCTGGGCTATATATAACTTATTTCTAACATCCAAAATGCAACTGCATACGCTTATCGGTTAATATCAATATAGCTTCAGATAAATCGAACAGCCACCGCTTCCGCTAACGTCCACTTTCTGCACATGCAAAACTTAATTGGGTGCTTCTCGTTGCGTTTCCGCGCTGTCGACTATCGTTTGCTGCTCTCGTCTCTAACACGAATTTGCTTTGCTTAACTCACCACACCACGATGCATAAGCCTCTTGTCTTCGTCGTCTTGTGCCGGTTTCGCTGCCTGTTCGTTACCGCGCGTTGCTTCTAAAGGTTGCTTCTACTGTCGCTGAATTTCACAACTCCATGAAATTCTGCACTGAGCTCGCTGCGTCTTCACACTCGCTGCCTCCGACGTTGCCTCTGCTGTCACCGAATGTCACACATTGAAATTCTGTACCGAGCTTGCTGTGCCTTCGCACTCGCTGCCTCCGACGTTTCCTCTGCTGTCACCGAATTTCACAATCCCATGAAATTCGGCTCTGGGCTTGCTGTGTCTTCGCACTCGCTGCCTCCGACGTTGCCTCTGCTGTCACCGATTTTCACACATTGAAATTCTGTACCGAGCTTGCTGTGCCTTCGCACTCGCTGCCTCCGACGTTTCCTCTGCTGTCACCGAATTTCACAATTCCATGAAATTCGGCACTGGGCTTGCTGTGTCTTCGCACTCGCTGCCTCCGACGTTGCCTCTGCTGTCACCGATTTTCACAATCCCATGAAATTCTGCATTGAGCCATCTACGTTTTCCGTGCAGCTCTCCTTAAGTCGCAACTTCGCACTTTACATCAGCGTCAAACTTTACCATCGACAACACACGTTGTATATACAATTTATGCCTATATAACACAGCCCTGCATTCGTTCTTTTCTTGTCTATTCAATCAAATTTCCGACGAGCAACGCATATGTTTTTATTGATTGTGGAACTAACTTAAAAGAACATGAATGCGGCTTAGATGTAGTTTTTTCTCTTTAAGGAGTTACAAAATTATACGTTCGTGCGATGCTTATGATGAATACAATTTTCTAAATAGCATCCCCGACCGATATAGGTGTTTTATTTGCAAGTCCGGCCAGATGTGCCCCTTTTCACAGCTAATTTTGTTAGTGACGCTATTAGAGCGTACATCTAAGCAGAAGGTTGTAAGTAGGAAAAAAGTGTTCTCAAAATTAAAAAAAATCTTAATTTGCTATATTAATAAAGAAAATACAATGATTAGAAAAAAAGAAAGTGAGAAGATTGTTAATAAAGTAAAGCAATGTAAGTTAGATACAGAGTGTTAAGTAGATAGGACAAAGAGAAAAGTAATGGGAAATCACCGACGCGGTGTGGGAAAATATTTTCAGCCTGTCCGGCGAGCTATACCCTTGCTCATAGTTGTGAATGGTCAGCGACTTCTCGAAGGTATCCTGAAAGCAACGATTTAATTAGGGGTAAAGAAAGTTCGATAGAGAAAACGTGATACAAACTATTATCATTTTTACATAGCACGCGAAAAGGATTGTTCATAGTGTAGTCTGTTGTGCACGTAGTTAGGAATAAGGGGCTATAATTTCTGGTTGGTCTAGCCGGAACAGAGAATTGAAGACGGCCTAGCAGAAAAGGAGAATCTTTGTCACCAATAATCAACTTATGTGGAAGGACAACACCGAGAATTGTCCTACGGTCGGTTAACGACGGAAGGTTGAGAAGAATCAATTTGTTAGAGTAGGATGGCAACCGAAGATTAGGGTCCCAACTTAAATCTCGTAAGGCAAAAAGCAGAGATTACTTCTGAACAGATATACTGTGGAGACCAAATGCATGAGCAGTATTCAAGGGTAGGGCGAACAAGAAAGATGTACAGAAGTTTTGTTATAAAAGAAGCGTTAAGCTCATACACCATTGTTTAAAGAAACCAAGTACACCTTTTGCCACAGTAACGATGGCAGCTATATGATATAGTGGTCCGATATTTATTATTAATAGGATTTTGCACATATATGAGGAGTAAAACCAATAAATGCCGAGTTTGGTTAAGATATCTTGAAAAACAAAAAAAATTTTTTTTCTTACACCAAATAATAATAAAACTTAATTTTCGAACGATCGTTCCTATGACAGCTATATGATATAGTAGTCCGATCTTAATAGGATTTTGCATATATATGAAGAGTAGAGTGAAACTAATAAATGCAGAGTTTGGTCAAGATATCTTGATAAACAAAATGTTTTTTCATACAAAAACTTAATTTTCGGTGATCGTTCCTATGGTTGCTATATGATAGAGTGGTCCGATCTTAATAGGATTTTGCATATATATGAAGAGTAAAGTAAAACTAATAAATGCCGAGTTTGGTCAAGATATTTTGCAGAACAAAATGTTTTTTCATCCAAAAACCGATCATTCCTATGGCAGCTATATGATATAGCGGTTCGATATTAATAGGATTTCGCAAATATATGGGGAGTAAAGTAAAACTAATAAATGCCGAGTTTGGTCAAGATATCTTGATAAACAAAATGTTTTTTTATACAAAAACTTAATTTTCGACCGATCGTTCCTATGGCAGCTATATGATATAGAGGTCCGATCCAGCTGGTTTTCACATATGCGCTGCGTGCAACAGAAAGAGGGAGTTCTGTAAAGTTTCATTAAGATAGCTTTAAAACTGAGGGACTAGTTCGCATAGAAACAGACAGACGGACAGAATGACATGGCTATATCGACTAGGCTGTTGATGCTGATTAAGAATATATATACTTTATGGTGTCGGAGATGTTACACATTTCACGACAAAATTATAATACCCTCTGCAAGGGTAAAATAAGTTCGACTTGGCTATGGAATTTTTAGCCAAATCTGTACGACTTGGCTATGGAATATTTAGCCAAGTCTGTACGACTTGGTTATGGAATATTTAGCTAAGTCCGTACCCGATCCAGACTTTTTAAACTTTTTAAAAGAATAATTACCTTTGCGAAAGCAACAGCGGGGCTTATTGGCTGGTGAGCACGAAATTAAAGAATTACAATTGAGCATTGCAATCTCTAAAGTAGGATGATATACATCCTCAGGAAAAGATAAAGGAGGGGACCTAGACACATTAGAAATAAGGTAGACGTTAATTAATACAAGGTCAAGTTTTCTATTCAACTGATTAGAAATTGAATTGATTTGAAACAACGAAAGATCAAGCATTCAGTCTATAAAATTGTGCTGTGCTGAGGGCACTAGATAATTTTCAGCAGTGAATAATAACCAAGAGATATTCGGCAAATTTAAATTACCCAACAGCACTCCTTTATCTCTTCCTGAGGATGTCTATCATCCAACTTTAGAGATTGCAATGCTAAATTGTAATCCTTTCATTTCGTGCTCATCAGCCAATAAGCCCCGCTATTGCTTTCGCAAAGGAAATTATTCTTTGCTGAATCAGCTTATTTATTCAACCGATTGGTCTTTCTTATATGACTCAGTTGACATGAATACAGCCATTAATTTTTTTTATATCACCCTAAACTTCCTCTTAGATGTGTGTAAGTCAATTCCTTCGAATACTTTTTCAAAACCACCCTGGTTTACTCCCAGATTATCACATCTAAAAAATGTAAAATCCAAATATTTTAAAAAGTTTAAAAAGTCTGGTTCGTGTACAGACTTGGCTAAATATAACATAGCCAAGTCGAACTTCTTTCTTCTTAATTCTCAATGTTATCAGAATTATCGAATTAGTTGTAAAAGGCAATTCGCCCGAAATCCGAGACAGTTTTATAATTTTGTAAACTTGAATCGTAAATCTTCAAGTTTGCCATCTTCTTTTTTTCTAGGGATGGATAAAGCTAGCAATGGCACTAATTCTGCTAACCTCTTTGCTAATTTTTTCCAATCAACTTACTCTTCAGTCTGTCCTAATACTAATTCTTACCCTTATACTATTTCTTCCGCTAGTTTTATACCTCCCCCATTATTTCACACTCCTCTCTCCTATTAGCTATAAACTCTCTAAAATCTTCTTACTCTCCTGGGCCGGACAATATTCCTAGTTGTCTACTCAAGGAGTGTAGTTCTTCCCTTTTTTATTCAGTGCTAAAGCTTTTTAATCTATCCCTTGAAACTTCTGTCTTTCCATCTCTTTGGAAAGAATCTTATATCATTCCTCTTCACAAGAAAGGTGGGAAGTCTGATATACAAAATTACAGGGGCATTGCAAAACTGTCTGCTATTCCTAAATTATTTGAAAAAATAATCACTTCGAATTTGCAGCATTTCTGCAAATCAGTTGTTTCCCCTGTTCAACATGGATTCGTAAAGAATCGGTCAACTACGACCAATCTGCTTGAGTTTACTTCCTTGGTAAATGATGCTTTCCTTTCGAAAATGCAAACTGATGTCATTTACACTGACTTCAGTAAGGCGTTTGACTCTGTGCACCATGACATTTTACTTTTTAAACTTGACCGAATAGGTTTCCCTCTGTCCCTTTTACTTTGGATTAATTCTTATTTAAAAGGTAGGACCCAAAGAGTAATACTGAGGTTGACTACATCTAAAAGGGTTCACGTTACTTCTGGTGTTCCTCATGGTAGTCATCTTGGACCTTTACTCTTTACTCTTTTTATAAATGATCTTCCCTCTGTTATATCACATGCCCGTGTACTCATGTATGCGGACGATGTCAAACTTTTTCTATCATACACTAACCCCCTACATCATTCTCGTCTACAAGACGATTTGAACGCTATGCAACGTTGGTGTTCGGCCAATCAATTGCATCTAAATTGTTCAAAGTGTTTGTTTATGACATTTAATCGTACTACACCTTACCCTGTCAGTTATACAATCGACAATATCCCTTTGCAACGTATACTAACAGTTAAGGATCTAGGCGTTATTTTTGATTCTAAACTCTATTTCAATCTTTATATAGATACCATTGTTAATGAGGCAAAAGGTGTACTTGGATTCATTGGTCTAAAGAGTTTAACGATCCTTTTATAACAAAACTTCTGTACACCTCTCTTGTTCGCCCTAACCTTGAATACTGCTCTTGCATCTGGTCTCCATAGTATATCAACAGCCAGGATCGTATTGAATCTGTTCAGAAGCAATTTCTGCTTTTTGCCTTACGAGGTTTAAATTGGGACCCCAATCTTCGGTTGCCGTCCTACTCCAGCAGACTGCTTCTTCTCAACCTTCCGTCGTTAATCAACCGTAGGACAATTCTCGGTGTTGTCCTTCTACATAAGTTGATTATTGGCGACATAGATTCTCCTTTTCTGCTAGGGCGTCTTCAATTCTCTGTTCCGGCTAGACCAACCAGAAATTATCGCCCCTTATTACTATCTGCGTGCACAACAGATTACGCTATGCACAATTCTTTTCGCGTCCTATGTAAAAATTATAATAGTTTGCATCACGTTTTCTCTACCGAACTGTCTCTACCCCTAATAAAATCGTTGCTTTCAGGATACCTTCGGGAAGTCGCTGACCATTCCCAGCTATGAGCAGGGGCATAGCTAGCCGGGCAGGCTGAAAAATTTTCCCCCACCGTGTCGGCGATTTCCCATTACTTTTCTCTTTGTCCTATCCACTTAACACTCTTCATTTAACTTACATTGCTTTACTTTATTAACAATTTTCTTACCTTCTTTTTTCCTATTTATTGTATTTTCTTTATTAATATAGCAAATTAAGATTATTTTTATTTCATTTGAGATCACTTTTTTCCTACTCACAAATTTCTGCTTAGATGTAGGCTCTAATAGCGTCACTGACAAAATTAGCTGTGAAAGGGGGCACAGATGGCCGGACTGGCAAATAAAACACCTCCATCGGTCGGTGATGCTATTTAGAAAATTGTATCCTTTAACTTGGCTTTTAGCATATAATTCTATTGAACAATCTTTTGAATAATGAGGAACACACTCGTTTTGTCGACCATTAATAAATAAATAAATAAATAAATAAATAAATAGGTCATTATCACGCACGTGTGAAGAATTTCTTTAATATAACTAATAT
Source organism: Drosophila virilis (assembly GCF_030788295.1). NCBI lineage: Eukaryota > Metazoa > Arthropoda > Insecta > Diptera > Drosophilidae > Drosophila > Drosophila virilis. The sequence continues at coordinate 141,726 of NW_027212865.1, read as the reverse complement.
GTTTCATATAAACTTAAATATCAGAAGAAGGAGGGACATAAGAGCATGTTATATAGATATTCTGTGTAGGTAAAGACACTTTAACGTAGACAATCTCAGCGTCAGTGGGCGTACTCAAATAGAAAAGTTCTAACTGGAGAGTGGCTTTAACAGCAATTAACAATTATTCGATAAAACCTCAAAATCAGATATGGTTGAGTTTAACCATGTTTCTGAAAATGCTGTTATATCCGAATCGAAGGAAGTGCTGGCCATGAAAATATTTTTAAGCCTTGAAATGAGACCTCTAACATTCTGATAATGAATAAAGATTTGGTCAGAAGATGAAGCTAGTTTTTTGGGGATGAAATGGTACTCTGTATTAAAGGGACTGGAAGGGTGACAGGCTGGTTACGCTTTTTGGGCTTGAGCTCGTAAACAATCATGTGTGGAGGCGATGAAGACAAGATTGGAGGTACATCCAAGTTGCTAGGAAGGGACAAGAAGGGCGTAGGTGTCTGTCGGACGTAGAGGGAAATTGCAAAATTTGAAGCTCCAACCGGCGATTGGTTGGGGACTCGAATTTATATTTGCCAAGCAACTCAAAACTCGAGTCAAAATTACTCGAGAGCTTCTTAGCCACATTATTGAATGTTAAGAATTGATTTCTCACAGAATTATACATTCTAGAGAAATCAATTTGTTTGTCGATACACTATGGGCACGACCAACGCAAGCCGCCGCAGGCCCTCTCGGCAATTGCAGCGATCTTGTTGCAATCACGCCCAGTGAGACCTGCACATTTAGCATGCATTATATTCTCACACAACCAGCAATTAACAAATGGCGGCAGTGCAGAATCATCAGCATTCTTGAACGTGAACGGTTTCTTACAGCACGACATCATAATTATTTGCATATGCAAACGAAAACGGTGCACAAGATAGAGCAAGTTAACACTCAAAAAACAACTATTCGTCCACAAAAAAATTGTTTGAATCGAAAAGCAATGGCAAAAACTTTGCGATAGCGCTATGCACACACAACACGGAACTGATGCCGAGTCTAAAAAATGCAATAATTAACAGACTTACACTGCACAACAGATAACACTTTGCACAATTTATAAAAGCTTTTTAAATAAAGCACCGAAAAATTTAAAATCTTGAAATAAAAAGCAGGATTAAAGCGCAAAAATATATAAAAATCTTGGAGCACAAGTAAAACACGTCAATCACTCTCAACTGAGAACTCTCTTACTTAAAACATATCACTTAAAACATTGAAATTACCCAAAATCACAATAAATCAAAACTGTATAGAAATAATATCTTTATCGAGGAAAATAACATAATAAAATTCCATAATTGCTCAGTAATACTAAACTAGATATAAATAACCAATTAGGACTCAGATTACACACAAAGTATATACGTAAAAAATAATATTACCAAAACAAAACCACTTTCGTAAATTCAAACAAAAGAAATTATTTTCACGAATACAAAAGAAATAAAAATATCATATTAATCAAAATTTTTGATCAGCAACCTGTACAACCCCCAATTGAACTTGATATTGAACAGTAACAAGAAAATTTATAAAAAATTAAGTATGTTACCAAAATTGTATCCAACAATTTAAATTACATTTTTTTGCGATGCCTTCTTACATGCCCTACACGCTTTATTTTTTGTGGGGACAGAGTCCCCACCATTGCATGGTATAACCAAACTCGGCATTTACTATTTTCCCGGTACTCCTTAAATAGGGGTAAAGCACTATGAGCATTATGAAAAGGTTGGGTCTGCAAGGGTATTAGATCTTTGGCATGTCGAAGATAGTCATATACGCACCTTCTAAAGTGTTTTTCTAATGTATATTGGCTTGCAGTTTTGTTGCATTGCTGTAGGCTCACCAGTTTTGCTGACAATACTTCTACAATTACAGACTTCAGTTCAGTTTCATTTCCGATTATATTTCTGGCAACACCTTTTAGCTTGGTTATTATACCCTTGCAGAGGGTATTATAATTTTGTCGTGAAATGTGTAACGCATAGAAGGAGACATCTCCGACCCCATAAAGTCTATATATATTCTTAATCAGCATCAACAGCCGAGTCGATATAGCCATATCCGTCTGTCCGTCTATCCGTCTGTCTGTTTCTATGCGAACTAGTCCCTCAGCTTTAAGGCTATCTTAATGAAACTTTGCAGAACTCCCTCTTTCTGTTGCACGCAGCACATATGTGAGCTGGATCTATGGATCTGGATCACTATATCATATAGCTGCCATAGGAACGACCGGTCGAAAATTAAGTTTTTGTATGAAAAAATATTTTGTTTATCAAGATATCTTGACCAAACTCGGCATTTATTAATTTAACCTTACTCCTCATATATATGCAAAATCCTATTAAGACCGGACCACTATATCATATAGCTGCCATAGGAACGATCGGTATAAAATTAAGTTTTTGTATGAAAAACATTTTGTTTATCCAGATATCTTGATATCTTGACCAAACTCGGCATTTATTAGTTTCACTTTACTCTTCATATATATACAAAATCCAATTAAGATCGGACCACTATATCATATAGCTGCCATAGGAACGATCGGTCGAAAATTAAGTTTTTGTATGAAAATACATTTTGTTTTTCAAGATATCTTGATCAAACTCGGCATTTATTAGTTTTACTTCATTCCTCATATATGTGCAAAATCCTTTTAATAATAAATATCGGACCACTATATCATATAGCTGCCATAGGAACGATCGGTCGAAAATTAAGTTGTGTGAAAAACATTTTGTTTATCAAGATATCTTGACCAAGCTCGGCATTTACTATTTTCCCGGTACTTCTTAGATAGGGGCAAAGCACTATGAGCATTATGAAAAGCTTGGGTCTGCAAGGGTATTAGATCTTTGGCGTGCCGAAGATAGCCCTTCTTTCTTGTTTTTATTATAAGTTCTAATAGCCGCTGCTACGGTATGACTGTTTGCTTAGCCAAACATACACGCATTAATTCCATCCTCGTTGGATTCATTCTCGTGACTGATCCTTGTTCAAGTTCGTAAACCTCCCTTATAATCGAAATCGACGAATCCATCAGGAGTTTAAAATTTTGCTTTTAGGAGAATATTCCTAATAGATTTAAAAAGATGAGGAATGTCAAAGAACATATAATACCTCTCATTATTACTATTAAAACCTGGTTTCTCCTATGTCACTTTAAACAATGAGGTATACTTCTATTATTTCCTCTTTGATCATAGACCAAACCCTTTAATGTGAATCCAATATTCTCAGCAATATTAATATTTCTTAAAATAAGTGCTTTCAAGCACAACAAAATTGTTTAAAATAAATTTCCATTTTTTAAAAATTCCAAATGTGACTGCCCATTTTGTTAGAACGTTTAAGTAAATGTTCCAAGCTATCAATAGCATCAACAGAGGAATTGTAGGTTAAATTTTTCTTAATTGCAACTTCATCGCATCGTTAAGAGTCGAGTACAAACATTCGTCATCTCGAGGCTGTAGATTTTTAATGCTGTTCCATTTTTGCATATGTGATGGATTCGGAAGATTTAATTGCAAAGATTCTCTTAAGAACTTATGTGTTGACCTTGACCTGTAAAATATACCATGTGCGAATAGTTTTTCGCAATCGTCAATCTTAAACATGTTCCTTTTTTTTCTTTCAATAGCATTTTAATCAGAATTTGTTCATTTCCTGTAAGATCCACTTTATCAACTTTTGAAATAATACTCTTATGTGTGTGTCTTTCAATCTCTTGATCTTCTGTTTAAAATTAAATTCTGTCGTTGTTTTTATATAACACCGACGACCAATTTAAGCTGGAGACTGTGAACGTTTTCTTTTTCTGGGGGCCGAAATTAAAATATTTAAAAAATTTGCATTACTAGTGCATAAAAAGAGCAGATGTGTTCGCAACAAAATTTTCACTAAAGTTGCATTTTTTAGCCCTTTGCTTTAAAATTGATGGATCCCTTTCTGTTAGTTTCCTGCAAGATCCATTTTATGAACTCGTGAAAAGACTATTATAAGTGTGTAGTTACAAGCCTTTTTGCAACTAATTAATTAGCACTGCTTTGTGTGTCACCGAAATGCGAAGTTTTATATTTTGTTTCAAATGTATTAATTTACCGCACAGGGCGCTTATTATAATTTACGAAATGTTATAATACTGCTTGGCAGCCTTGCTTGCGATCAAACGAAAAACTAAACTATATGCAAAACGAACGAAATTGATCTTCGCTCAGAACGATGGGCAGCGGGCGCCAATGCAGGAGGCAAACGGCCGATGAAGAGAGTAGACAGCAACTTAAAAAGAGTAAACATCATTTGCTCTTAAGCTGTAATTATGTTTATTGTCTTCTACTGTTACTGCTCGCAGCCGTTGCTGTTATCTTTACCGGTCACTTGACCAAACATCCTCCCCCCGTTGGAAGGTAAGGGACTTTGAACATCATCCTGTTTTGGCGGCAAACACAGCTTCCGTACGGCTCTGCGTATGACTCCATTCGCAGTCTGAAGCACTGCAACTCTAGATACCCCATCAGATCCCGAGGTCCGCTCTAGAACTCTAGGTAATGGTCACTTCAGCGGTGGTAGGTTCTCATCCTTTACAAGGATGACATCGTTGATGGAGAATCCTGGCTGAGGAGTGGAGGAGCGCAATTTGGAGCGCTGTTGAAGAAGCGTTAAATACTCTTCGTGCCTACGGGCCGAAAATACTTGTTCGAGGTATGTGACGCGCTGAAAATAGCTAAGCCGATTCAAATTAAACTCAAGATCATCGGGATGCTCTGAAAGTGGAAGTAATGGACGAGAATTAATAATTGATTAATTAATTAATAATAATGGAAGGGCCGACAGAGCGATAAAAATGGTGCTTTGCAGACTTCACAAAGCCCGCCAAAGTGAGGAGAGCGAGGAGGGATGAACGACCATTCCATTGAGTCAGATAGGCAAAACTCGTGAACAGCTTTGACATGCTCGTCACTCAGGAACAGGCGGCTCAGATCTGCCAGCTCATTCTTAGCGCCTACGAAGCTTGTCGCATTGTCAGACCAGTGCGAGTGCGAGTCAGGAAGAACCGTTTTAGATACGATATTGTAGACAAATCCTCTAACTGTACTGCCTTTGTAGCGAAGCATGTGAACAGGCTAATGTAGCACTTCACCGGAGGCCTGCTGCGGACTTCGCTCTTGTAGAAGAATAGTCCACAGTAATCAACGCCAGTGACCATAAAAGGATACGATGTGTCGAGACGATCAGCTGGTAGAACTGCCATTATGTGTTCTGCCAATCGTGGCTTGGCACGAAAACAGATTGTGCATTTGACAACAATACTAGAGACGGTTTTACGACCGCCAATGGGCCAGTATTGGAGCCGAATCGAAGTCACTACGGCGAAATGTCCAGCATGCAAATTCCGTTTATGAAAGTGGATTATTATTGATCGGGTCACAGGATGCTGGCGAGGCAATATATTCGGATTTCGCGCTGAGAAGTCCAACGGTGAATTTTTCAGCCGTCCACCGAAAGAATGGCGCGAGAGAGGCCATTGAGCTAGACCGTTTGACGGACCGTCCTTCCATCAGTGCCTTGTAGTCATCGCCAAGAGTAGCCATTTGCACTGACCGCAGCAACAGATGTGTGCCACGATGCACGTGGCTTACAGTTAGCTCAGATCCTCGGATTCGATTTACAATGTTGTAAATATAAGCAAAGACGCGTTGCAGCCTGGAGAACGAGTTGATGAACTTGCAACCAATTGAGAGACCAAGTTGCCGTGCAGTTCCGAGTAATACCTTGTGTCGGAAGTCTGGCAAGGATTCGATAGGTACACAGGAGGCAGGTCACTTTTCCTTTTCTTTTCTGAGAAAGCTCAGGCCTTGAGCCCATAACGGAGACCTGGAAAGCTCACTGGGCAGCGCTTCTCGTGAAATTATATCCGCCGCGTTTAATTCAGTGGGAATATGATGCCATTCCATGCCAGTGGTGAGCTCTTGGATGGCTGCGACCCGATTGGCAACGAAAATATTGAATTTTGAAGCATCATTGCGAATCCAAGCCATAACTACAGTAGAGTCTGACCAACAGTAATAACGACAGTTAAACACTTTCAGTTGGCAGATTTCGCTGAGAAGTTCAGCCAATAATGCAGCTCCGCAGAGTTCCAGCTTTGGTAAAGTGATGGTTTTCACAGGCGCGACACGCGACTTGCAACACAAGAGACGTACGCTTGTGTTGCCATGGCACTTTGAAACTGTATAGACGCATGCCCCATAAGCGCTCAGGGTGGCATCACAAAATCCGTGAATTTCAACTGTGCTGTCTGATGAGAGTGCACGACGGGGATACTGGAATTGCTGAGTCTGCTCAAAATCACCGCAGAAGTTTACCCAGGCTGTGCTTAAGTGTACAGCAAGCTCTTATCCCAGTCCAGTTTTTCTCTCCAGAGATCCTGCATAAAAATGTTAAATGTGTCTAATTTGTAAGTCTGTATCTTCTGATGCTGAGTTCGACTCGTACGCATCGATACATTTTGCATATGTCGCCTGGGAGGGCGACTGCGAATGTACGAAAACGCATCAGTATCGAAAACAGTTTCGGTTGCATGGTAGGACATGCCATCAGTGCATCATTCAACGAGTATCCAGAGGTAGTAGCTGCTGATCCATCAAACCCGACCCTTAGCTTGGTTGTAGTACTATCCTCCTTCAGCACGCAGTGATGTGACAGATAGTATTTGCATTGGCCCAGTGCAGCTAAGCTAACAAGTGATATATGATTTAAGTCAATATATTCCTTGATAAATGCTGCATACTGGGTTTTCAAAGTTGGATTGCGGTCTAGTTTCCTATTTAAATTAAGGAATCGGCGAAGCGCCTGTTGATAGCAGTCACCCAGCTGATCCTGGCTTAGTCGGGGTTGTAAGCGAACTGAATACTCGCCACTCGGCAGACGCTTAAAATTGGCCTGAAAGTGTGCCTCGCAGTCACGCTCTTCCCTGTTTGGTGATGACTCAGGCTCGGTAAAAGATTCTAGCTCCCAAGACCGACGGAATAATTCCTCAATCTGTGCATTAGTCTGCAGATGCGAGTCTACCAGCAGATCTGGATTCATCACGAATCGCCTAGCCACGAGCGATGATTTCCCTGAATGTGCAGTATTGGCAGTCCAGCAGCCAGTTTGATCTGGCCAACGTAGACCACATCGAAAAACATACTGGCTCCGATCAACATGTCGATTTGCTGAGATTTGAAGAATTCGGGATCAGCTAGTTGTATGTTTGACGGAATGTTCCATGATGCAGGGTCAAAAGTGAAACTAGGCTGATTATCGGTGATGGATGGTGCAATCAATGCCGGGATGCATGTGGAGCATTCAGATACTCGAGATTGGACATTGATGTTTACCGAAAAACCATCTGACGAAAACGCTGCATCACCAATGCCAGAGACGACTGCTGTGGACTTGAATTTGCGCAGCTGGATCTGATAAGCAAGACGAGATGTGATGATGTGCAATTGCGACCCAGAGTCGAGCAACGCACGGTAGGGCACCACGGAGCCAGCGCGATTTTTTACATTGATGACGGCAGTGGCAAGTATTACGACATCGTGCTTAAGATGCTGATCGATGGAGAGTGTCGACGATGAGGTTGCCGCCAGGATGTTTTGAGATGACGTATAAGTTTCGGCTTCTGTGTGACTGCTTGTGTTTCCAAGATGCAACAGGCTATGATGTTTGCTTCCACAGACTCTGCAAGTGATGGAACCACAGACTCTCAGCTGATGTCTCCTTTGCAGGCAATTAACGCACAGCGCAAGCCGTTTGGCTTTATGAAGGCGCAGTGAGGGCGATAATTTTGCGAATTGCAGACATTTATAAATGGAGTGGCCTGCGACTTCACAAAATACACATGCATATGTTCCATTCTTGGTCACCACAAACGTTCTTTCCTACTGTTCTTCTGGCCCACCTGGGAGCCAGGCGTGTACATTTCCGTCGCGTGATCCGCATTTTCTAGCCTTTCACAACGCCTATCAATGAAAGCTGTAAGCTGCTCACATGATGATATGAAGTCCAACGGCGCATCATCCTCCCAGCTAGCTTGCGTAGCGCTATCTAGTTTTTGCAGCAGCGTGTGTACTATGATGCAAAATTTCAGCAATATGTGCCTGAAAAACAAGACGCTTGTTATTAAAACGCTTATCAAGCAGTTCTAAGGCGGCAGCATAATTAGCATTAGACATTTCCAACGTGCGAATTGTATTAAGCGCTGTTCCTTTGAGACATGACGGTAGATGCTGAAGTTGTTCAATGTTGGTCAAATACGGACCGTGGTGAAGTCAGACCATTCTGTGTAGCCTCCACTAAACTCCGGCAATTTAAGTTGAGGTAATCGAGAGTGGTTTGGAACAATAAAAGTAGAGCGCGGATCATCGGCTGCGGCGGAATTGAATGTGGAGCAATGTGGAGTCTGCTGATTCTTGCTTCGATTTCCGCGCTCGCGTTGAAGAGACACTCGCAGCCGCCTAATGGTTGACTCAAAGCTTGACTGAAGATCCTCTTCAACGCTGGCCGCACAGGATCAAGTTCAGAGGACAATCTATTGACTCGATCACTTAAATTCTGTCGCCTCTTTTTCATTTGCACTTGCACCTTGCAAACATTGTTAATGTAGCGCACAACAAAGTTCACACAGCCGAACTACAATAGAAAATAGGCGCGCACAAGTGTTTGTTCGAGCGATATAGCGTATAGCCGGTTAAAGCGCGCTACGATTAACGCAACGATACAAAATGCGAACAGAAGGGAAACGAAAGAGTAATAAAGAAAAAAGAAAGAAATTCACATCGGGGTCACCAAAATGTGTAGTTACAAGCCTTTTTGCAACTAAATAATTAGCACTGCCTTGTGTGAAACGCAATTCGAAGTTTTGTATTTTGTTTTAAATGTATTTATATACCGCACAGGGCACTTATTATAATTTACGAAATGTTATAATATTGATCGGCAGTCAACTCGAAATAGTTGTCCCTTGCTTGCGATCAAACGAAAAACTAAACTATATGCAAAACGAACGATAGTCAATACAGGAGGAAAAGGGCCGATGAAGAAAGTAGGCAGCAACTTACAGCAACAAAATTTTATTTGGTCTTAAGCTGTATTTATGTTTATTGTCTTCTGCTATTACTACACGCAGCCGTCGCAGTTATCTCTACCGGTCACTTGACCAAACAATTAGCGTTGACTTTTATTCTTTTGATCTTTCGCTTAAAATTCGTATTTCTATACCCTGAACCCATTGAAAATGGGTAAAAAGGGGAAATTGCAATTGTGCATCTCCGACCCCATAAAATGTATATGTTCTTGATCAGCATCAATAGCCGGGTCGATCTAGCCATGTTCGCTGTCTGTCCGACCGTCCGACCGTCGTCCGTATGTATGAACGCAAGGATCTCAGAACCTATAAGAGCTAGAGACTTGAAATTTGATGCAGGTGCTCCTAGTGCCTAAGCACATCGAGTTTGTTTCCGATAATCAATAACTTATTTCGTTGCCAAGCAATCGATAAAAATCGATATCAACATCCTGTTTTTTGGTCAAAAAAACATGACATATTGCTTCTAGAATATTATATATTTGTCAATTATATGTATATGTATAAATATAAGGTACTGCTTATTTGCTTAACGGAGCGAAAGCCTATCTGTGCAGATATGTCTTGATGTACTTGCATACATCACTATGGCGATCGGTTTCATTTTTATAACTTGAACCCATTGATTATGGATAAAAGGGGTATATTATATTTCTGCAAAATGCAAATGTATGTAACAGGCAGAACAGCATCAATATCCCAGTCGATTTAACCATATTCGTCTGTCTGTCTCTCCGTATGTATAAGCGCAAGGATCTCAGAACCTATAATATCTAGAGACTTGAAATTTTAGATGTAGGTGCTCTTAATGCCTGCGCAGATCGAGTTTGTTTCTGATAATCGATAACTTATTCCATTTTCAAACACTCTATAAAAATCGATATCGTTATCCTGATTTTTGGCCAATTTGGTAAATAGTAAGAGCTAGAGTCACCAAACTTGACATATAGCTACTAAAATTGAATATATGCATTTAGTGTTGGAAGAAGAGGGTTCAGGGCTCTCGACTAGAACCTCTTACTTATATTTATTTGGTGTTAGAATAAGAGTGTTTGGGGTATTCCAAAGTCTGGAGCTCCCGACTAGAACCTCTCACACTCATTAAAGCCTTAAATTAAGTTTCAGATACTTGCAACTTTTCCAGTCCAATCAAGCAGCAGCAACGGATTAAGGTGGCGTGCCAAAATCCCTTAAAAGAACACACCGGCACCTGAAATTTGCGCCAAAAGTATTTTTGCTTTGGAATTTTGTTCTATAAAGTTTTGGCGCTAAACAGTAGCTAATTTTCCGTTAAACCGCTAACACAAACTGTTAACTTTTAAATATTTAAAAGGCGTTCAAATAATAATTTCTAAAAATTGGAAAGGTCGTCACCTCAATGCAATCGTACGTTATCTATTACATTTTATACTCCATATTCTCAAAGCTTGGCGTCCTTTTTAGCGCACAGGGTTGCAATTATCTTAATTGAATTAATAAAATATCTAGCTGAATATTGGGTAATAATTCATATTTATTTATACAAAAAAATATTTTGAGTTGTATAACTTAGTACTTTTTTATTTGATAATTAGGAAATAAAAATAATATTAATTTAATTTAAAGAAATTATATTAATATTTGCATCGACTTAAAAATACATATTTTCTACGGAACCAACCTCAGTACATTCATTCATATGTGAATACAAAATTGGGGTAGGTCATGATCAGCGCTAGAAAACTAACAAAATGTATTTCTTGCCAGCTAATGCCAAAGCAGTGAATAACAATCCATATATACTTTAAAGTTCTTATGCATGCATAATTCACACATACAACCCAAGATGCTTGCACGCCATTGGCCGACATAAGAACTTTTCTCGAGCATACACTGTCAAAAATCAAAAGTGAAATAATTCTATGTGTGCTATTTTCTTAACATAGTTATTGCACAAGAAGGGCCTTTTGTAAAAATTATTTAATTCTGAAATTTTCCTGTTAATCGTTAGTATCCAGGGTAATATATAATTTAAAAAAGCATGCATTTCATGGATACACCACAAGAACTTTGCGTCGATCGTAAGCTCAAAACTTTCGCTCAACGTACTTCAAAAACGAAGCGACGCAAAACACCATCGACCAGCTTTGCTGAAAGCAGGCTGGGCAGTAAATTAGCTGTTCGTGTCAGCAAGCCGTGACTTCGGAAATCGTTCGTCTTAATGAACAGGAGTCTGCTGCCAAGTCGTGCGAAATCTTAAAAGCCAGTTTAGGAAGCCAGGCTAGAAATTTTGCATCGCCTGCAAATAAATGGTTACTCCTCTGTATTTATTTTTTCTTTGGTATAACCCACTGTATAATTACATATTGAATTACCATAACAAAATCTAGCCTTCTGCAGCCGAATTCAAATAATACTAACAGCAGCGAAAATTATAAGGCTAGAATGCCTTGGGCATCCAATTTTAAATAATGTCAACAAGAACAGCTGCTGTTCCTTTGCAAAAAGCCACGTACTTCAATTATTATTTAGCATTAAATATATAAAGCGTAAGACAATTTTTGTTTTTCAGTCTTAATCCAGACATTCAACATAATAAACTGATAAAAACTACTCTTTCATGAAATAAAGTTTTTAATTTCCAAAACTTATAAGTTCGTTAGTATAACATATAACTGTAAAAGAAATATCGGTTGAAATGTGTGGCTTTAATTAAAAACCTTTTTTTTATCATACGGGCAAAGCACTATGAGCATTATGAAAATATTGGGTCTGCAAGGGTATTAGATCTTTGGCGTGCCGAAGATAGCCTTTTTTTCTCATTTTTCTCGATTGTGTAGCTTTCACTGCTTTTGACATTTCAAGAATATTAAACTTACTTGTTAAGCTTGTTAACCATGTTATCAATAAACTCCTTACTTCGTGTAGCCATGCGATCTTCACGCTCGTCAATTCGAAAGGTGTGTGCATCCTTCATGCCAGCTATTAAATTTAAAATAGCATCACGGTCATACATACACATCCTTAGTTCAGGGGGAACGTCTTCAAAATCTTGCATTGCAAGTTTGGTAGAAATAAATCTGGTTACTATTTCAGTCATATTTTCGGAGAAATGTACTGATATTTCGCGCAATTGGACAAAGAATGATTGTGACTGTTCCAAAAATTTTGACATCATGTCCGAAATTTTACGATGAAAGTTTGTTGTAGACTCCTATAAAATATAAATAAGTGAAAAAAATGTATATATAAAGTTATGTATGTATTATCTATACAACCTCAATAGTTTCGTGCAAATGCAACTCCTGTGACATAAGGACAAGCCACATATCATTCAATGCATCTTCAAAGTGTACATTTAATTTGTCCATTATATCAGATAGCTTGAGATTTTCGAGAGAGTCTTCATCATCTCCGTGCATAACATTCTGTTCTAATAAACGTAGTGTTATCCGAGCTTCTTCGAAAACTCTATCCTTATATTGAAGAAAGTCTTCAATTTCCCTTTGACCTAAGGTCTGAAGTTCCTTTTGTCCATCTTGTAAATTATCCATAAAATCCCTTATTTCTTCATCACGTTCCACAAATCGTTTTAATCCTAATTTATAAATTTCTTGGGTTAGCTCAAACACATCTTTTTCATATTCTTCCGCCAGTTCCTGAGCTTGCTGTCCAACCAACATTAACACACGGCCATCCGCATCATCGCGCCAAAAGGAATCAAATAGCTGATTACCATCTAAATGATCTACAAAACTGGAAGCTAAACGTTTAGCTTCAGATTGCTCACGAGCCTGTGACTCACGCGCTTGAATTTCTTTTTCCTGCATATATTCAACTTCACGTAATTCGCGGCTGTTATATTAAAAAAAAATAAATTGATTATTATATATACCGCAATATTGCCTTACCAAAATCGAATTTGTGCCTTTTCTCTCATTTCACTCTTAATGAAAGTATATTCATAGTAATGAAGGTTCGGTAATAAAGTTATTATATATTCAGATAAGGGAAAGTCCATGTTTTGTGCAACTGGGTTACCTTCCAAGTTCAATACTCTTAAATTGAACATAAAACGAAATCGATCTATCTGTATACCCAAAAAAAAAAAAAAAACATGTTAATAAGAAATATGGCAGTTAATGTTCGCATATTGCACACAAGTAGTCAACTTGTCGAACTTTAAGAACTTAGGTAAGTCACAAGTAAAATTATATAATTATATAAGAAAAAGCCATAAAGATAGCACGATCGATATTGATGAATTGAAAGTTACAAAATTCTGTTTGTCGGACAAGACAAGAGAATAGATGGAGAACAAACTGTAGGATACTATCGAGAGCGACTCACTAGAATACTAGAGCTGTATCGAGCTCTAGTATTCTACTACTGCTTTGCAATCTACTTTGGCTTTGCATTTATTTAATTTTTACATATAATTTTATATCTCAAATACCATATAAGACCCGAATCTGTGTGTGCACTTCAACAGAACGTCTATATTTGTCTAACGTTGCGTTTACCCCGTAGGCGTTTACTACCACGGTATTCGGAAAAAACTGAAACAATGCGTCGGACTAGCGCCCCTCCATGAGACTGCATGTGCAGTGTCCTTTCGGTAACAATTGAATGCATGACATTGCCCCTTGGTGGGAGGCGAGATCTATCTAATCCTCTGCTGGTCTATGCGTACATCACCCGGTTGTCACGCAACTCCACACCGAGTGAAAACTCTCCCCGCATTTGAGTATCAAACACACTGCCACCACGATACTCCCCTATGGGCCGCAGCAACCTACCAGGTCGAAACAAGATCCGTGCGCTCCTGATTACCCATGGTACCCTGTGGGACAGCTTTAGTCAGCTGTTTGTAGCAATCGCCACTCCCAAGTTTTGTGACGAGAAACACGGATTGGGTCATCGATTGTTCGACTTACCAGTCGAGGTGTCGAACATCTGCATAGAGTGGGCAAGCACTAGCACGTGCTGCCAGTCTTCATGCTCTGCACCGCATTGACATGCGGGCGTTGCACTCAGACTTCTCTGATGCAGAAATGCATTAAGCAACCCGTGGGCCGTCAGCATGAATCCAGCATGAAGATCGAATCTAAAGTCTCGTCCGGCTGTAAACGAAGTATGCGTTCGTGCTCATAACTATCCCACCTTCGTTTCCACTCGGAGCGAATGCCTTCGTACAGCAACGTCTTCATTTCCTTCTGATCTAGATTTGCCACATCAAGAATCTGATTGCCAAATCCAATGGTGGAGCTCCAGCAACCACCTGCAGTGTTTGGCAGAAGATGAGTCGCCTCCTGGCCCCTGACTCTTCCCTGACCGCGGAATACCATACAGAGGCACCAAACAGTGCACAAGGCAACATGAGTCCGGGATAGACAGATTATACCGCAATCCTGCGATATGCGGCAGAAAATTCAACCGTTCACCGACTGTGATGCCCAGGTACCGCTACTTCTTTATGTATGGTAGGCTTGCTCCGGCAAACCGTACGACAGGCGGCAAAACACCCCATCAGCATCATCATTGCCGTCTTGCTGGTTGAAATCGACACTCCGTCCTCGGCTCGCCAAGCTCCCACGACGGACATCAGCTTAGCTGTTCGATGCTCCAGTTCGATTCTTAATAGGACGAATTTGCATATATATGAGGAGCATAGTAAAACTAATAAATGCCGAGTTTGGTCAAGATACCTGGACAAACAAAAATATTTTACATAACGAAAACATAATATTTGACCGATCGTTTCGACGTCAGCTATACGAATAGCGGTCCGATCTTAATATGATTTGGCATATATATATGAGGAGCATAGTAAGCCAATAAACACCTAGTTTGGTCAAAGATTTCTTGATTAAATACTTTTTTTTTCATACGTCTTATTGAAATCTTTAAATGCCGTGTTTAATCAAAATATTTTGAATGACAAAATGTTTTTCATACAACTTAATTTTCGATAGATCGTACCTATGGCAGCTATATAATATAGTGGTCCGATACTAATAGGATTTTGCCTATATATGAGGAGTAGAGTAAAACTAATAAATGCCGAGTTTGGTCAAAATATTTTGATAAACGAAATTGTTTTTTAATACAAAAACTTAATTTTCGACCGATCGTTTCTATGGCAGCTATATGATATAGTGGTCCGTTCTAGCTGGCTTAGACATATGTGCTGCATGCAACAGAAAGAGGTATTTCTGCAAAGTTTCATTAAGATAGCTTTAAAACTGAGAGACTAGTCCGCTTAGAAACAGACAAACGGACAGACATGGCTATATTGACTCGGCTGTTGATACTGATCAAAAATATATTTACTTACTATACTTACTATATATATATACCTTCTATACGTTCTACATTTCACGACAAATTATATTACCCTCTTCAAGGGTACACAAAAATATATTATTTGAGTATTCAAAATTCATTATATAAACAAGAGGTTCTAGTCGGGAGCTCCGCAATAAGGAATACCCTAGACCCTCTTATTCCAACACCAAAGAAATTAATAAAAAAAAATTCCCTTGGCAGGGTTCGAGCTCGCAACTGACCGCATCTCTTGCTGTCGACTCCACTCAACAGCTACACCAGCAACAAAAATATAATACTTTCACGGTAGGGCTCGAGCTCGTGGCACACCGCACCACTTGCTATGCCTATACTCAGCAGCCACACCAATACTTAAGTACTCATGATAAAAAAAAGGAACTAACATAACATTACAGAAAAAAGTCGAAATTACCATGCTGTTAGAATACGAAGCAGATGCGTGTGTGTGTACATGTACACAGAAATTCTTAAAGCTGCTGCCCCATTCGATTGCGCAGTTGCATATAACTTTGTTTTTTTCTTAACCGATCTTTATGAAATTTTCTACAGTATATCTTATTGTACCAAAGAATATTTGTGTTTTCTGAAAAAGTCAATTGCATTTAAATTGTGGCTTAAATTGGTTGCCAATAAAAGTTGGGCTATTAACTTGATTTATAGCTGTATGGTGGTAGCAGGAAGGTGGCGATAGGGATAAAATGAACAATACTTGACATATATATATATATATATTTAGTGACATATACATAGTCGCACCCACCCTTTAACATTACTTAGCACATAAGCATAAGCACAAGTATAAACATTTCTAATATTGTAAAGAAAGAGCCTGGTTATAACATCGACATTGGTCAAGATCAAACTGTCCCCCTTTGGTAGACATAAAAAATTCATCCTAACTATCACTCCACTGTCAATGTTCCCATCAGAGCACTATCCCACGCATAATTGCTGACGCAGCTCAAACCCCACTCCATTTTGACTCAAACTCTCTCAAAACGAAGTTTCCTAAGCGACCGCGACAGTTAGATAAATCAGTTCATATTCGAGAAGCAAATCCGAATGTACTCAACAAAAGTGAAAATAATAAATTGAAATATATTTTTTTATAGTAACTTAACGTGTAAAACTTAATTGATGCAGCCAGTAGGATACGTCGGGGCAAAGTAAACATCGCTAAAGGATAATTAATTCCCAGATCTAACGCACAATCGCGACCGAAAGTGTCGGTGTGTAATAAACATTTTCTCGAATACGCATCCGCACAAGAACCTTCGGGTCACTAGTAGCCTAATAACATTGACCCTTTGGGCAATAAAGCTACTACAGTTAATAACGACTTTGCATATCGTTTGATACCTACAATATGTTATTACTGGGTGTTTTTAAGACACACACACACAAAAAAAAATACATTTAAACAATAATCCATCACAAACTATAACCTAAAAGAAAGTACAAAGAAATAAATGTGCAAAATCAAAGAACAATAAAGTTGAAACCTACAAACTCAAAACTATTTAAAACAAAGAAAATCATTCAAGGAAAAAAAAAAGTGTATTACACCAAGATGACCATGGAATTATCAGAACAACACCTCAACCAGGCCCTTTCACAACAAAGACAGGTGCCAAACTTTGACGGATCAACGGAAAATCTAAACGCTTTCATTAAAAGGATCGATAACATCCTACACCTTTATCCAACCCGAGGTGTTAGACAACACAGCATCTTATACGGAGCCATCGAATTGCAAGTCACAGGAGATGCTCAGAGAATTTCACAAAGGACACATGGTAGGAGCTGAGAAACGCATTGATTGAAGAGTATAAAGTGCAAACACCATTCGAAGAACTCCTTCGACGCTTATACAACACGAATTACCAAGGAAACGTTCGTAAGCTAATCGAGGATCTCGAAAATAAATCTTTTGTTATATTAAATAAATTAGCATTAGAAAATATACCTAGCAATACGACACTTTATACAAATGCTATGAATAACACAATCAAAGATGTTATTACAAAGAAATTACCAGATAGGCTTTTCATGATGTTAGCCAGATACGACATTACGTAGATACAAAAACTAAAGCAAGTAGCTCAAAGGGAGGGATTATATGAAAATAGCGTTAGTGAAAAACCTAAAAATAATAATGTTCACGGAAATCAAAATAACAATCGTAGGAATTATCAGCAAATTGCTACATTGTTCCAACAGAAATTAGGTCAAGGTAGATCCCAAAATCCTTAAAACTATCAAAATGAGTCCCATTCACGCTTGAATACGCCAAACCCTCCGACTAAACGTCAAAGAGATAGCAACAGTGGACAAATGAAAATGGATACATCCAAAAATTTTCATCAGCAAGCCTCGGAACAGAAGAAATCCATTCATAAAATTGATTATGAATGACGCAGTTCTAAAATGTGTCATTGACACAGATTCAACCATAAATCTAATGAAAACAAACCGCTGAAATTTTCCAGTTTACAACGAAACCTTAAAGTTTCACACCATAAATGGTGTTATTGAATTAAAGCAAAGCATACGATTAGGAGCATGCAAAATTTGTCCGAGCAAACAAAAATTCTATATTCACGACTTCTCAAACCATTATGGTGTTCTGATTGGGAGAATACCTTGAAGCATGTCAAGCAAAAATAGACTATGCACAAGGATCCGTAACCTTAGGAGAATTTAACTTTTGTTTTAGATATAATGACGAAGAGGTCGAAGAGGACATGACCGCACAAGAGTTCCTTGATCCACCCTCAACAGAGGACAGCCCATTTAACTTCGCTATTAATAACGAATTAATAGAAAACAATGAGTTTAGGCTAGAGCACCTAAACTCAGAAGAAAAACAAAAAATTAAAAAAGTTTTACATCAATTTCGTGATATCCAGTACCATGAAGGTGACAATTTGACTTTCACTAGTACAATTAAACACAAAATTCTAACAAAACATGAGGACCCAATTTACAAGCGTCCATACAAATATCCTCAAATATACGATGAGGAAGTAAATAAACAAATAAGCGATATGATAAAACAAAATATCATACATAAATCCAAATCCCCTTACTGCTCACCAGTAATAATCATTCCAAAGAAAAACGATGCATCTGGAAAGCAAAAGTTCCGGCTAGTCATAGATTACCGCAATCTCAACGAATTAACTATTAATGATAAATACCCTATCCCGATCATGGATGAAATATTAGACAAACTTTCAATATTTCACAACCATTGATCTAGCCAAAGGCTTCCACCAAATCCAAATGGATCCTGGTTCAATACCCAAGACCGCATTTTCGACTAAACATGGCTCTTATGAGTACACTCGCATGCCATTTGGTCTTAAGAATGCACCTGCAATGTTTTAACGTTGTATGAACAATCTCTTAGAAGTTTTAATTTTTAAGGATTTTCTGGTCTCCTTCGACGACATTATTATTTTTTCCACTTCATTGGAGGAACACAATTTGTCGCTAGAAAAAGTATTTAAGAAACTTAGAGAAGCTAACTTAAAACTACAGTTGGATAAATTTCTCGGTCACATCATCACAACTGAGGGAATAAAACCAAATCCCAACAAGATACAAGCAATTGTCAAATTCCCAATTCTAAAAACCCCAAAAGAAATTAAATCATTTCTAGGATTAAAAAAGGCAGCAAAAATCAATATAAATGACAAAGACTACGAACTAGCGTTTGAAAAGCTAAATGTTCGTATAACATCCGACGCAATTTTAATATACCCTAACTTCGAAAAACCATTTTCATTAACTACAGACGCGAGTAATATGGTAATAGGGGCCATCGCAAGAGGATAAGCCTATATGCTATGCAAGAAGAACTCTCAACGAGCATGAGATAAATTATAAGAGAATGAGAATTATTAGCAATCGTTCGGGCCTCTATATACTTTAAGTCCTATCTCTTTGGTCGACAATTTTAAATCCATAGTGATCACAGACCACTCGTCTGGTTTGAAATAACAACGATGGAAAATCAAGCTAAATGAGTTTGATTTCCAAATAAAATACGTCCCAGGAAAAGAAAATTATGTGGCAGATGCTCTGTCCAGAATTCAATTAAACGAAAACTTCTTAGGCGAAGATACAATTAGCACAAGAGCAACAATAAATAGTGCTCAAGAAGACAACAGTAACCATTTACAAATCACAGAAAGACCTCTTAATTATTATAATCGACAAATAGAATTTGAAAAAGGAAATGAGAACGAAACAAAAGTTACGAATTACTTTCATAAACCTAATATAAAAATTACATACAAAGACATGACTAACGCGCATGCCAAAGAATTAATAAAAGAATACTTATGCACAAGGAAAAGTGTGCTATACTTCCACAACAAAGCAGATTTTCCAATTTTTCAAGAAGCCTACTTAGAAATAATAAGTCCGCATAATTCAACAAAAGCAATGAAAACTAGTACAAAATTAATAGACCTCCAAACATACGCAGAATTCAAAGAACTAATATTAAAAAAACACAAACAATTATTACATCCATTAATTAAAAAAACTATCAATTGGTTCAAACAAACCCACTATTTCCCAGATAATCAAAATTTGATTCAAAATCTAATAAATGAATTTGAGATTTGCAGCATCGCAAAAACAGAACACAGGAATACAAAATTAACTTTCGAAATAACTCCGGAAATCGTTAATATCCGAGAAAAATATGTAATGGATTATTACATAGTAGGAGATAAACAATTTTTATCTTGCATTGATATCTATTCAAAATTTGCATCATTAATAGAAATAAAAAGAAGAGACTGGTTAGAAACCAAACGAGCTATATTACAAGTCTTTTCCCAAATGGGTAAACCCATCGAAATAAAAGCAGACAAAGACTCAGCTTTTATGTGCACAGCTTTACAATTATGGCTAAAATTAGAAGCAGTAAATATTAATATAACCACTAGTAAAAATGTGTATATCCGACGTAGAACGTTTTCAAAAGACAGTTAACGAAAAATTAAAAATCATTAACACCGACTCAGACGTCGAAAATAAACTTACAAAATATAAAACTATACTCTACACGTACAATCATAAAACAAAGCACAAAACGACTAACAAAACACCAGCGGACATATTCATATACGCAGGTACACCAGAGTATGACACTCAAGCTAATAAAAAAAAAACTAATAAATAACCTCAACAAAAAACGAACAAATTATGAAATTGACACTAGATACAAACATTCACCATTAGTTAAATCAAAGACGACAACCCCGTTCAAGAAAACAGGAGAACTAAGACAAATCGACGACAAACATTTTGAGAAAACAAACAGAGGCAGGAAAATAACACATTACAAAACCAAATTCAAAAAGAAAAAGAAGACTAATCAAAGCAAATATAATAATTACAGGTTTAAACTAATTATTATAATATTACTATCAATAACTGTAAAGCATATAAATGCACAAAGCATTGAAATTAATCCTATCAAGGCCCATAACGGCTATCTCATATTTAAAACAGGAACCATAGACATTCCGACAGATTAACAATTTAATTGAACAAAGTAAAGAATTTAATAACCTAATACAAATCGAATATTTAGTAGAAAAATTAAACAGAGAAATAAACGGATTAAAAATAGCCAAGCGCAGCAAAAGAGGTTTAGTTACCATAGTAGGAATAGTATATAAATACTTATTTGGAACATTAGATCAAGAAGACAAAACAGAAATTGAATAAAAAATAAGCAATTTAGCAGAAAACAGCGTTCAGGTTAACAAATTAAATCACATAATAGAAGCTATAAGCAAAGGGATAGAATTCATGAACAAACTAGATCAAGAGAAACAAAAAGGAAAATAATTAGATATCCTTATATTTAACTTACAACACTTTACAGAATATATAGAAGACATTGAGATGGGAATGCAGCTCACAAGATTAAGAATTTTTAACCCAAAATTACTAAAACATGACTATTTGTTGCATGTTAATTCTGAGAAATTGTTGAATACAAAACCTTCCACTTGGTTTAAATCAGATATAAGCGAAATACTGAGAATATCCCATATTCCTCGAGAAATAATAAAAAGCACGGTATTCGAAATAGTTCCATACCCGGATGATAATAATAACATTTTGACAGAAATTGCTCATGAAAAAAAGTTTACCCAAGACAAAAAAGTTTATAGCAAAGAAACAAACATATTAATTAATAATGAATGTTTGACAGGAATTTTAAACCAAATAACATCAGAATGTCGTTATACTAAAATTTTGCAACATTTTCAAATCAACTACATAGAACCAAATATAAATTTAACTTGGAGTTTACCAAAAACTATAGTAAATCATAATTGTATAAATAACGAAATAACAATAGAAGGAAACAATATAATAAAAATCTTTAATTGTTCACTACAAATTAATGAAATTTCAATTTCAAACAATATGGTAGATTATACTCAAATCATTTACGTAAGCAATGATGTTATAAAATTGAAACCCATTTCCCTTGTACAAACGAAACAAGGTATAATTGAACATACAAAATTTAACAATGTATTCCAGCTAATTACAATAACCATATTTGTAATCATATTAATAAGTTTAAGACTGTATTTGACATATATGTTCAAAAGCATACCTAAGAAATTAAATATAAAATATAAAAAACCCAAAGTAGAAGAAACACCCACAATAATAGGAGATACACCAATTGTAAAAGAAGAAAATGTTACACTATATCCAAACTTAAACACCTGAGGACAGGCACTTTTCTAATGGTTGGGGGAGTGACATATCCATAGTCGCACCCACCCTTTAACATAACTTAGCACATAAGCATAAGCACAAGTATAAATATTTCTAATATTGTAAACAAAGAGCCTGGTGATAACATCGACATTGGTCAAGATCAAACTGTCCCCCTTTGGTAGACATAAACAATTCACCCTAAATATCACGCCACTGTCAATGCTCCCATCAGAGCACTATCCCACGCATAATTGCTAACGCATCCCAAACTCTCTCAAAGCGAAGTTTGCTAAGCGACCGCAACAGTTAGATAAATCAGTTCATATTCGGGAAGCAAATCTGAATGTACTCAAGAAAAGTAGTCGTTAGTGAAAATAATAAATTGAAATATATTTTTATACCCTTGCAGAGGGTATTATAATTTTGTCGTGAAATGTGTAACGGATAGAAGGAGACATCTCCGACCCCATTCTTAATCAGCATCAACAGCCGAGTCGATATAGCCATGTCCGTCTGTCCGTGATAACACTGCCAATGTAATTAGCGAGGTAGAAGTTGAAGACACCACCCCCCATGTGCAGTTAACAAATAGACTGCTAACAATACTCATTGCAATAGCTTCCGTAAACATCCTTCTGAAGATTTATCTTCTCCATAAAAAATCACTAAGGAAGCGTTACATAAGTCGAGCCAACGACTTAGACAAGGTCTAAGCCGCCGCTTAAATACAAATTTGAATATGCCAGATATAGACGCACTCATTGAGCTTACGTATAGAGATGAGCCAGATCTTCGTACTCGCGCACTAAGCGTGCAGCGACTACATAAATGGAATGGAATCAAATTGTTTTCATTCTAGGGGAACAACGTGAGGTAGTCAATAGATCTTTCAAGTGCCTTAACAAAAGCGCATCTGTCTTAATCAAGACAAAGCTAAAATGCAACTAGACTAGAAGATTTGCATTTAACACAGACAACTGATGTATTAGGCACGTTAAGAGAAAACATTAGACGAATTTCGGATAGGCATAATATAAGAATATTCCTTCCAAATTCTCTTAACACTTCAGCGTCATTCGACGAGAAAAAACTTTCATTGTTAGCTGATACTTATCCATCAGATTCTGAAATCACTAAGTTTTCTCAAACTAGCCTCATTTCTCTTACCAGTGTTTGCTGGAAAGGCTGAAAACTTACAAAGCTTCATAGATGCTTTGAGTCTTATAGACTCAAAAAGCAATGCACGAAACTTGATAAGCGATGAAAAAACAATCGCCGAAATAACATCAAAATTATCAAGAATGGTAAAAGAAGAATCGGTTGAAGTGCTATCAGCTAAACTCCTAAACCTTCAGCAAAAGATTAAAACTGCCAACATTTATACACAAGTAGTTGAGCAACTGGCAAAAGCTCTGGCAGATGCTTATATTATTGATGGCTTAAATTCATATTTAGCCACCAAATATAGCGTAACCCAAGCCGTAAAAGCTACGACTAAGAACTGCGCTATAGATAACTTACCATGCAGGCAGGCACATTCCATAACATGAATGATGCCGTATCAAAATTTGTTGATATTTGCACAAAAGCAACAGGACAAACTAATACAGTCCTTTATTACCAAAATTACTCTGATCGTAGTGGACCGACCATACAACAGAGGCGGCTACAATAATAACAACTGAGGACAAGGTCAAAATAGAGGAAAATCTAGAGTCCGTGGCAACTCAAACCGAGGCCACAACAATAGCAACAGAAACAATGTTAGGGTAGCCCGAAATAATTCGGGAAACCAACAACGCCCTTTAGATACACAGAACTAATAAATATTTATTCAATAAACTTCAATCTCGATATTTTTGTCTCTTTTTATACCCTGATCCCATTAATAATGGGTATAAGGGTATATTGTATTTGTGCAAAATCCTAATGTATAAAACAAGCAGAAGGAAGCATCTCCGACCCCATAAAGTATATATATTGTTGATCAGCATTAATAATCGAGTCGATCTAGCCATGTCCGTCTGTATGTATGAACGCAAGGATCTTAGAACCTATAAGAGCTAGAGACTGAAATTTTAGATGTAGATGCTCCTAGTTCCCGCGCAGATCGAGTTTGTTTCCGATAATCGATAACTTAATCCATTTCCAAGCAATCGATAAAAATCGATATCGATATCCTGTTTTTTGGGAAATTTTGGTAAATAATAAGAGCTGGAGTCACCAAACTTGACATATATCTTCTAAAATAAAATATATATATGCATTTGATGTTGAAAGAAGAGGGTTCAGGGTATCCCCTATTCGGGAGCTCTCGACTAGAACCTCTTACTTGTTATAATGTAGAATCAGGAAAAACTGGTATTTTTAATAGATATAGATAATAGATATCTCAATTTTCAAAGAAGATTCTGATGTCTTCAACGACATCCATCAGGGAAAAAACTGGTATTTTTAATAGATACAGGTGCAGATATCTCAATTTTACAAGAAGATTCTGATGTCTTCAACGACATCCAGTTGAATGACACTATAGACATTCAAGGTATAGGTCAAGGAATTATAAAATCCAAAGGCGTCGCACCAATTGAACTACAGGCTAACAACTATATAATCAGTCACAATTTTCATACAGTCGATGCACATTTCGCTATACCGTGTGCCGGAATAATAAGCATAGATTTCATAAAATGTCTTAATTGCAAAATAGACCTGGACCGCCCAAAGATTGGTTTATAAAAAGACCAAGCAATATAAATATCCAAATTTATATCCCAATTAAATACAGTTCTGGTAACAATTGAATACTTATACCATCAAGATCAGAAGTTGTCCGAAAAATTGAAATAAACTTAAGTGAAGATAGTGTATTCATTCCAAATCAGGAAATTCAACCTGGTATTTACGTTGCAAACACAGTTTCAACACAAAACGATAAAGAAGGGCTATCTTCGGCACGCCAAAGATCTAATACCCTTGCAGACCCAACCTTTTCATAATGCTCATAGTGCTTTGCCCCTATCTAAGAAGTACCAGGAAAATAGTAAATGCCGAGTTTGGTCAAGATATCTTGATAAACAAAATGTTTTTTCATACAACTTAATTTTTGACCGATCGTTCCTATGGCAGCTATATGATATAGTGGTCCGATCTTAATAGGATTTTGCATATATATGAGGAGCCTAGTAAAACTAATAAATGCCGAGTTTGGTCAAGATATCTTGAAAAACAAAATGTTTTTTTCATACAAAAACTTAATTTTCGTATGGCAGCTATATGATTTAGTAGTCCGATCTTAATAGGATTTTGCATATATATGAAGAGTAAAGTTAAACTAATAAATCCCGAGTTTGGTCAAGATATGTTGAAAATACATTTTGTATTATGAAAAGGTTGGGTCTGCAAGGGTATTAGATCTTTGGCGTGTCGAAGATAGCCCTTCCTTCTCGATTTTATTGCTTGTCGCTCCAAACAATTTGTTTGTGTACGAATAATTGTTTTTTTAGTGTTTACTTGCTCTATCTTGTTCACCGTTTTCGTTTTGCTCTGCTCCCTCGCAACTTGCATACTCATTGAATAATTATGTCGTGCTGTAAGAAACCGTGCACTTTCAAGCAGACTGATGATTCTTACTGCCACAATTTGTTAATTGCTGGCTGTGTAAGAATATGATGCCTGCTAAATGTGCAGGTCTCACTGGGCGTGATTGCGACAAGATCGCTGCAATTGCCAAGAAGGGCTGCGGTGGATTGCGTTGGTCGTGCCCAGAATGCATCAAGCAAATTGATTTCTCCAGAATGTATAATTCTGTGAGAAATCAATTATTAAAATTGAATAATGTGGCTAAGCAGCTCTCGAGTAATTTTGAGTCGAGTTTCGAGTTGCAAATATAAATTCGAGTCCCCAACTAATCGCCGGTTGGAGCCTCAACTTTTGCAATTGCCCTCTACGTCTGTTCAGACACCTACGACTTTCTTGTTTCTTCCTAGCAACTTGGATGTATCTCCAATGTTGTCTTTATCGCCTTCCCCAAGCGACTATCCAATTACCCCTGTCTCAACCCCTGTAGTAGTCTCAGTAGAGCCCGTACCTGATCCCGTCCTAGTTAATCAAACTGCCTCAGCCCCGTAAGTTCCTGGCCGCAATCTTGCCCAGATTGTTAAAAACAATCATTGTGCCTCTTTAGCTCCTCCAACTCATGTTTTACCTACAGCCCCGTTGGCGCCTACTTTAACGGTAGTTGCCCCTCGTAGGCAAGTTTTTGTGTCTCGACTTTCGTCGGACACCACTTCTGAGTCATTGGCAGCCTATATTGCTAGCAAATCTTCTGCTAGCGTGTCAATAACCAAATTTAATTTGTCCACCCCTCGTGAAATATCATCATTCAAAATAAATGTTTCACATGATATGTTCCCAATCATTTGTGATCCCAAATTTTGGCCTCCACACATGACTGTTCACGAGTTCAAGCCTAAAAAGCGTAACTAGCCTGTCACCCTTCCAGTCCCTTGAATACAGGGTACTATTTCTGCACCAAAAATCTTAACCTCATCTTCTGACCAAATCTTTATTCTTTATCAGAATGTTAGAAGTCTCATTTCAAAGCTTAAAAATCTTTTCATGGCCAGCTTCCTTCGATTCGGATATAATAGCATTTTCAGAAACATAGTTAAAGTCAACCATATCTGATTTTGAGATTTTATCGAATAACTTTATTTTGTATAGAAATGATCGGCCGACTCGAGATGGTGGGGTGTTAATTGCCGCTAAAGCCACTCTCCAGTCTGAACTATTCTGTTTTAGTACGCTTACTGACGCTGAGATTGTCTCAGTTAAGGTGTCTTTTCCTACATGGAATATCTATGTAACATGCTCTTATGTCACTCCTTCTTCTGATATTCAAGCTTATATGAAACATAATACTTGTATTAAAGAAGTTTCTTTCAACGTGCGTAATAATGACCTATTAATGGTGTTGGGTGATTTTAATTTGCCGAACATCTCTTGGTCATTATTCACTGTTGAAAATTATCTAGTGCCCTCAGCACAGCAATTTCTAATCATTTGAATAGAACACTTGACCTTGTATTTGTTAACGACTACCTTATTTCTAATGGGTCTAGGTCCCCTCCTTTATCACTTCCTGAGGATGGCTATGATCCTACTTTAGAGATTGCAATGCTAAATTTTAATCCTTTCATTTCGTGCTCATCAGCCAAAAAGCCCCGCTGTTGCTTTCGCAAAGGAAATTATTCTTTGCTGAATCTGCTTATTTATGCAACCGATTGGTCTTTTTTATATGACTCAGTTGATATGAATACAGCCATTATTTTTTTTTATATCACTCTAAACTCCCTCTTAGATGTGTGTATTCCTAAGACAATTCCTTCGACTACTTTTTCAAAACCACCCTGGTTTACTCCCAGATTATCACATCTAAAAAATGTAAAGTCCAAATATATTAAAAAGTTTAAAAAGGCTGGTTCGTGTACAGACTTGGCTAAGTTTGGCTCCATAGCCAAGTTGAACTTCTTAATTCTCAATGCTATGAGAATTATCTAACTCGTTGTAAAAGGCAATTGCCCAAAGTCCGAGACAGTTTTATAATTTTGTAAACTTGAAGCGTAAATCTTCTTTTTCTCTTGGGATGGATAAAGCTAATAATGACACTGATTCTGCTAACCTCTTTGCTAATTTTTTACAAGCAACTTACTCTTCAGTCTGTCCTAATACTAATTCTTACCCTTATACTATTTCTTCCGCTAGTTCTATACCTCCCCCCATTATTTCACACTCCTCTCTCCTATTAGCTATAAACTCTTTAAGATCTTACGTTCCTGGGCCGGACAATTGTAGAATTAAACGGATTAATTCTTATTTATCCTTTTATAACAAAACTTCTGTACATCTCTCTTGTTAGCCCTATCCTTGAATACTGCTCTTGCATTTGGTCTCCACAGTATAACAATAGCCAGGATCGTATTGAATCTGTTCAGAAGCAATTTCTGCTTTTTGCCTTACGAGGTTTAAATTGGGACCCTAATCTTCGGTTGCCATCCTACTCCAGCAGCCTGCTTCTTCTCAACCTTCCGTCGTTAACCAACCGTAGGACAATTCTCGGTGTTGTCCTTCTACATAAGTTGATTATTGGCGACATAGATTCTCCTTTTCTGCTAGGGCGTCTTCAATTCTCTGTTCCGGCTAGACCAACGTGCTATGTAAAAATTATAATAGTTTGCATCACGTTTTCTCTACCGAACTGTCTCTACCCCTAATAAAATCGTTGCTTTCAGGATACCTTCGGAAAGTCGCTGACCATTCCCAGCTATGAGCAGGGGCATAGCTAGCCGGACATGCTGAAAAATTTCCCCCATCGGTGATTTCCCATTACTTTTCTCTTTGTGCTATCTACTTAACTCTCAATCTTCTTACTTTCTTTTGTCCTATTTATTGTATTTCTTTATTAATATACCAAATTAAGATTATTTTTAATTTTACTTGAGAACACTTTTTTCCTACTTACAACCTTCTACTTTGACGTAGGCTCTAATAGCGTTACTGACAAAATTAGCTGTGAAAAGGGGCACAGCTGGCCGGACTGGCAAATAAAACACCTCCTTCGGTCGGTGATGCTATTTAGAAAATTATATGCTTTAATTAGGTTTTTAGCATATAATTCTATTGTATAATCTATTGAATAATGAGGAAGACACTCGTCTTGTCGACCATTAATAAATAAATAAATAAATAAAAAAAAATTTGTGAAGAGCATAAACGCATCTCCAACGATTCAGCAATTTATCAGTATTTTATCTGAAAGGTTTGCGGACACTTTGTTACAATATTTGATCCTTCGAGCCAGATTTTTACAATTTTTGGCTATTATATCCAGATTGCACCAGCAAGTTTCGGTTAATCTGTAATAGAAGTTTTCAGGAACCGCTACAAATCCAAAAAAGATAGATATCAGTGCACCTACCTGAACTTGTCCATTGCTAAAATTCCGGAAACTCGAATCCAATTTATTAAAGGTTAAAGCGAGGGGCAACTTCATCAAACAAATAAAAAAACCAAATAAAATATTGTTCGTGGCCATAAGGGCATCCAAAATATGACAGCTATTAAAAAAAAAACAAGTAAGAGGTTCTAGTCGGGAGCTCCCGACTAGGGGATACCCTGAACCCTCTTCTTCCAACATCAAACGCATATATATATTTTATTTTAGAAGCTAAATGTCAAGTTTGGTGACTCTAGCTCTTATTATTTACCAAAATTGCCCAAAAAACAGGATATCGATATCTATTTTTATCGATTGCTTGGAAACGGAGTAAGTTATCCATTATCGGAAACAAACTCGATCTGCGCAAGCACTAGGAGCACCTACATCTCAAATTTCAAGTCTCTAGCTCTATAGGCTCTGAGATACTTGCGTTCATACATACAGACAGACACACAGACGGACATGGCTAAATCCATCTGGCTATCGATGCTGTTCTGCCCGTTACATACATTTGCATTTTGAACAAATACAAAATATCCGTTTAACCCATTATCAATGGGTTCAAGGTATAAAAATGTAACCGATCGCCATATTGATGTATGCAAGTACATCAAGACATATCTGAACACATAGGCTTTCGCTCCGTTAAGCAATTATTGTATGCGCTTCTCCATTCTATACTTCACCAAATAAGCAGTACCTTAATAAAAACACACAATGAGTTAATTAAAACCGAAATCTGACCTGTATATAAGTTAACAACTAAGCATAAATATATTGCCCTAGCAACTAAGTAGCTTCGTATTAACAATGCTGACGCGCCAGAACTGAGTTCAGCGCTCTGCGCTAAGAACGGCCAGCAGCGGTAAGCTGACACTGCATGGAATGCTGAGTCGGCTTGCCGACCATGCTTTGATGGCGTGATGCATTGAGGCTTAGGGTATTTGTATAATTTGCTTGTCCCCTAGTTTTTAGTTTTATATGAGGCGCGCAACACATAAGTCGCTGAAATAAATATACTGCTACGGCATTGCCGATAAAACATGTCTTTCGTTATTGTCTGAGCCCAAGGCCAGCAATAGAAGCCAACTTCAAAACATAATCTTCAGTAATATTACTGGATCAAGGAGAACATATTTGGATCAAGGGCAGCGCGGGATCAACGCAACTTACCCAAGATGACATTGTGTTACATCACAGAACATACATCAATTGATAACTGGCGCCCAACCAATAAATAGGAACTCATACCATGTAAGTTCATAAGTGATTTCAGTTTGAAGAAATTATTCACGATCGCCACGTACCGATACGTGTGATTTTTTTTTTTTTTTTTTTTTTAAAAAACTTGTAAAGTAAAGTAAATATTGCTGCTCTCTTCTGCCAGCATTTCATTCCTTTAAATTATTGCATACTTTCACTAAAAACTGTTGCATACTTTTACCAGCGTTCCTTGTCAATAAAGCATTGCATACCTTAAACGAATAATTATTGCATACTTTCGGCAGCATTATATTTTTTGCTGCATACCCCTAACAATTTTTTATAATAAATATTGCATACCCCAATATTCACCAGTTTCCACTATTGCCAACAGCGTTACCTGCCGATCTTTCTCGATCGGCCTAAGTTTGAAAAGTGCCAACCATAAGCCAATGAGTTGGAATTATAGGGAGATAAAAGTCGAATATAATAGTGACGATAGCTGGGAGGGGGAAATCAATTGCTCAGTAGATCCTACTCCTGCAGATACCGTTGTAACTGAAAAAATGGAGCCGGCTCAAGTTCAGAATCTCATTGAGGGTGCCATCAGGCAAGCTTTAGCGCAACAACAAAATCAGTTTCAAGCACAAATAACCGCTTTAGCTTCACAAGTACAGAGTTTGCAGGTGGAGGCGCCGTAAATCGTCACATACGAGAAAATATCCGTCGATCCTAACGCCAAATGCGATATTCTCTTGGACATTATTAAATCTGTGCCGGATTTCTCCGGCGTACAGGATGAGTATGTAGCGTGGAGGCAAGCAGCCATCTACGCGTACGAACTATTCAAGAACTATCCAAAGAGCACTGCACACTACCAAGCGGTAGCGATCATTAGGAACAAAATCAAAGGCCCAGCTGGAGCCTTACTAGTGTCTCACAACACTGTCCTAAATTTCGATGCAATACTAGCTAGGCTAGATTGCACATACTCGGACAAAACATCCTTGCGCTTGCTGAGACAATGTTTGGAGTTAGTTACGCAGGGCGAAATGTCCCTGATGCAATACTACGATGACGTCGAAAAGAAACTCACGCTCGTAACTAACAAAATTGTAATGTCTTACGACCAAGAAGGCGCGGATTTGCTCAATCGGGAGGTCAGAGACGACGCCTTGCACGCCTTTATCTCCGGTCTTAGGAAGCCGTTGAGAGCGGTTGTGTTCCCTGCACAGCCAAAAGATCTACCATCCGCTCTGGCCCTTGCCAGAGAGGCAGAAGCTAGCATTGAGAGAAGCATGTTCGCGAACTCTTACGCTAAAGCCTTGCAAGACCGAGCGCAAATTGCTGAAAGTAACAAAATCCGTGCCCAAGTCAAACAAACCAGATTTAACAAAGATGAGCAAAATCAGGAGAGAAATCCCCATTTTTCGAAACGCCACAAGGGCGGTCCCCAACCCCCGGCCCCTAAAGATAATCAAACTGAGGCTCCACAGTCCATGGAAATTGACTCTTCCTCCAGATTTAGACAAAAAACCGACTACAGCAAGCGTCAGGCTAATGAGTCCAACGCACCAAAACGCAAGAATTCGTCAGACCGTTCAACAGGTCAAAGACGACAACGCGTTAACAATGTCGTACAATCAGATTCCAAAGAAGCCGTAACTGAATTCGAGAAGGCGGCCAAAGAGGCAGTTGAAGAACTAGAGAGTGAGAACGAGTACGCACCTGGTGACGACTCGATCAATTTTTTAGGGAACACTCCCGGCTTCCGTACATTGAACGAACTGAAGATGTTGATTGACACTGGCGCGGCAAAAAATTATGTGAAGCCCTTAACAGAGCTAAAGACCATAACGCCGGTCGCCAAGTCATTCTCGGTAAACTCGATCCACGGGTCTACCGAAATCAAGCGCAAATGCTTGATGAATATTTTCCAACATACCTTCCCGTTTTTTCTCCTCGATACCCTAAGTTCTTTCGACGCCATCATAGGCTTCGACTTGCTAACACAAGCCGGAGTCAAATTGAACTTGGCAAAAAACACTCTGGAATACCAGAGTACATCCGAAAAACTCCAGTACTATCAATGTGCTGATGTGAACTTCACCGATGTCAACGACATCGTAGTCCCCCCTTCCGTAAAGAAAGAGTTCAGGGACATGATACTCAGAAACAAAAGAGCCTTCTCAAATGCAGACGAAGCTCTCCCTTTTAATACTGCTGTTATCGCTACAATCCGAACAGTAGACAATGAGCCTGTGTATTCAAGATACCCGAGTCTCATGGGTGTTTCTGACTTCATAAACAAAGAAGTCAAACAATTACTGGACGATGGCATAATCAGGCCCTCCAGATCGCCTTACAACAGCCCAACATGGGTGGTTGATAAAAAAGGCACTGACTCATACGGTAGCCCAAAAAAAAGGTTGCTAATCGACTTCAGGAAACTGAACGAAAAAACCATACCGGACCGCTACCCCATGCCAAGCATCCCCATGATCTTAGCAAATCTAGGAAAGGCGAAATACTTCACTACCCTCGACCTAAAGTCGGGGTACCATCAAATTTACCTTGCGGAGCATGACCGCGAAAAGACTTCATTTTCAGTAAGCAGCGGCAAGTACAAGTTCTGTCGCCTACCATTCGGCCTGCGCAATGCAAGCAGCATTTTCCAAAGGGCAATAGACGATATCCTGAGGGAACATATAGGAAAGATTTGCTCTGTCTATGTAGACGACGTCATAATTTTTTCTAAAAACGAAACGGAGCACCTTCAACACATTAACATTGTGTTAAAATGTCTAATCGACGCAAACATGCGTGTAGGCCCCGAAAAGACACGTTTCTTCAAGGAAAGTATCGAATTCCTGGGTTTCATTGTAACCAAAGACGGAGCAACATCCGACCCCAAAAAAGTTAAAGCCATTCAGGAATTCCCTGAACCAAAGAATGTCTACAGCGTTAGGTCCTTCTTGGGGTTAGCCAACTACTATAGGGTCTTTATTAAGGACTTTGCCGCTATAGCGCGTCCGATATCGGACATACTTAAAGGGGAAAATGGTTCAGTTAGTAGGCACGTATCAAAGAAAATCCCTGTTGAATTTAATGAAGTTCAACGCGATGCATTTCACCGTCTGCAGAGTATTTTGGCATCAGAAGATGTCATGTTAATGAATCCAGACTTCCAGAAACCGTTGGCGCGGTTCTTTCCCAAGGCAATAGGCCAATAACAATGATTTCTCGCGCCTTAAAACAGGCCGAACAAAACTATGACACTAACGAAAGAGAATTGCTGGCCATTGTGTGGGCTTTAGGCAGATTGCAGAACTTTCTGTACGGTTCTAGGGAAATTAACATTTTCACGGACCACCAGCCGCTCACGTTCGCTGTGTCGGACAAGAACACGAATTCCAAGATTAAAAGATGGAAATCTTACATTGACCAGCAGAATGCCAAAATGTTTTATAAACCGTGCAAAGAGAATCTGGTGGCGGATGCCCTTTCAAGGCAAAACATTAATGCTCTGCAAGATGGGCCCCGTTCGGACGCTGCAACCGTTCACAGCGAACTTTCCCTGACCTACACGGTCGAGACAACAGACTAACCTTTGAATTGCTTTAGGAACCAGATTGTCCTAGAGGAATCCCGTTTTCCGCTAAAGCGAAACTTGTTGCTGTTTCGCAGCAAAACACGCCACTTGATCAGTTACACTGACAAGAGCACAATTCTCAAAACCCTCAAAGAAGTTGTGAATTCTGGAGTCGTTAATGCAATACATTGCGATCTTCCCACGTTGGCAAGTTTCCAACACGACCTGATTTTGTATTTCCCTGCAACCCAATTCTGGCATTGCAAAAATCTTGTGCAAGATATAACGGACAAAAACGAGCAGTTAGAAATCATCACTGCTGAGCACAATCGAGCGCACAGAGCAGCTCAGGAAAACATTAAACAAGTACTTCGGGACTATTATTTTCCCAATATGGCCAGTCTGGCCAAAGAAGTGGTTGCAAACTGCAGGGTCTGCACTAAAGCCAAATACGATAGGCACCCGAAGAAACAAGAACTCGGGGAAACGCCTATACCAAGTTATACTGGTGAAATGTTGCATATTGACATTTTCTCGACAGACAAGAAACAGTTCTTGACCTGCATAGACAAATTCTCAAAATTTGCAGTCGTCCAACCGATATTATCCAGAACGATAATCGATGTCACAAGCCCTCTACTGCAAATTGTTAACCTTTTTCCCGCAACCAAGACAATTTATTGCGATAACGAGGCGGCCTTCAATTCCGAGACCATCACTTCGATGCTCCGAAACGCCTACGGCATTTGCATTGTGAATACGGCTCCGCTTCACAGCACCTCAAACGGCCAGGTGGAGCGCTTTCATAGCACTCTGACCGAAATTGCGAGATGCCTCAAGTTAGACAAGAAAATCAGCGACACTACAGAATTAATCTTAAAGGCTACGATAGAGTACAACAAAAGTTTGCACTCAGTAACCCTCGAGAAACCAATTGAGGTCGTTCATGCAGCAGCTTCTGATCGTCGCGGGAACGTCAAAAACAGGCTAATTAAGGCACAGCAAGACAATATCAAAAGGTGCAATGCATCCAGGCAAAACCGCGTTTTCGAGGTAGGAGAAAAGGTGTTCCAGAAGAACAACAAGAGGCTAGGGAACAAGTTAACTCCCTTATGCTCAGAACAAAAGGTCGAAGCAGACCTGGGAACGTCTGTCCTCATTAAGGGGAGGGTGGTCCATAAGGACAACCTGAAATAAGTTTTCCTCCACAATTAGCTAGTAAGCCAACTCAGAGTTTTCAGGTTTCCACTCACTTTGCTTGTGGCACTAGC
This sequence comes from Drosophila virilis, assembly GCF_030788295.1. NCBI lineage: Eukaryota > Metazoa > Arthropoda > Insecta > Diptera > Drosophilidae > Drosophila > Drosophila virilis. The sequence continues at coordinate 106,378 of NW_027212865.1, read as the reverse complement.
AGCGGTAAATGCTCGGATCACCGACTTCTCCCATGCCAACTACATTCCGGTCTTAGGCGGGGAAGTACTGGTGTTCGATCAACGTAGCTACTTGAGGCACTCAAGTAACATTTCCGAATTTGTTAGTATGATAGACGAGACGGACAGACTGTCCGATTCCTTTCCACAGTCGCATATGCGCAAACTACTAGACGTAGATACAGATCACCTTAGAACATTGTTGTCCGTTCTTCAAGTGCATCACAGATTTGCACGAAGCCTCGATTTCTTAGGCACTGCCTTGAAGGTTGTTGCTGGCACCCCTGATGCTTCAGATTTTTTAAGGATCCGCGTTACAGAGACGCAGTTGGTGGAGGCTAACTCCAAACAGATACTAATAAACTCCGAAACTCAAAAACAAATAAACAGACTAACGGACACTATCAATAAAATTATCAGTTCCCGCAAAGACGATTTGGTTGACACTCCTCATTTATTCGAGACCCTGTTGGCAAGAAATAGAATACTGAACACAGAAATTCAAAATTTAGTACTCACCATAACGTTGGCAAAAGCAAGCATAGTAAATCCTACAATCCTTGATCATACCGATCTAAAATCACTTATCGAACAAGATACCCCAATAGTTAGCTTAATAGAAGCTTCTAAGATCAAGGTCCTTCAGTCCGAGAATATTATCCACATATTAATAGCCTACCCTAAAGTTGAGTTTAGGTGCCAAAAGGTCTCCATCTACCCCGTTTCACACCAACAAACCATTCTGCGACTCGACGAAGTCACGTTGGCGGAATGCGAAAAGGATACCTTTGCAGTTACTGGATGCACCGTAACTACGCATAACACCTTCTGCGAACGAGCACGGCGCGAAACCTGTGCTAGCTCCCTTCACGCGGGAAACATCGCCAACTGCCACACTCAACCTAGCCACCTGAAAGCGATAATGCCTGTGGATGACGGCGTCGTGGTTATCAACGAAGCGACAGCGCGCGTCCGAACAGATGATGACGCAGAGGTAACCGTCTCAGGAACCTTCCTGATAACTTTCGAACGGTCTGCAACTATCAATGGCACAGAATTTGTAAACCTGCGCAAATCACTAAGCAAGCAGCCTGGCATCGTGAGGTCACCGCTCCTAAACATCATCGGACATGACCCGGCACTAAGCATACCACTCCTGCATCGTATGAACATCAACAACTTGCTATCAATTCGAGATTTCAAGGAGGAGGTAGTTGCGGCTGGCTCGCCTAAATTCTGATTCGCGATTGGTGCGATCCTGAATGTCGAACTAATTGGCTCATTCTTCCTTTTTCTGGTGCTAAGGAAAAGACGAGCCTCCATGCAGATGCAGAAGGCGATTGACAGATACGACATGCCCGAGGACGGTCATCATCCTGAGGGGGGGGGTAGTTAACAACTAAGCATAAATATATTGCCCTAGCAGCTAAGTAGCTTCGTATTAACAATGCTGACGCGCCAGAACTGAGTTCAGCGCTCTGCGCTAAGAACGGCCAGCAGCGGTAAGCTGACACTGCATGGAATGCTGAGTCGGCTTGCCGACCATGCTTTGATGGCGGGATGCATTGAGGCTTAGGGTATTTGTATATTTTTGCTTGTCCCCTAGTTTTTAGTTTTATATGAGGCGCGCAACACATAAGTCGCTGAAATAAATATACTTTTATCGGCATTGCCGATAAAACATGTCTTTCGTTATTGTCTGAGCCCAAGGCCAGCAATAGAAGCCAACTTCAAAACATAATCTTCAGTAATATTACTGGATCAAGGAGAACATATTTGGATCAAGGGCAGCGCGGGATCAACGCAACTTACCCAAGATGACATTGTGTTACATCACAGAACATACATCAATTGATTAAGTTATATGAGTATCGTTTGTTATTACTTCTCCACAGCAGCTTCAAGAACAGTTTATATTCATTGTATAATTTCGTGAGGGATTTCACGGATAACAATGCAACCATTTTTTAATCAGTTAATTAATTTAACTTTTGTCGAACGATTCCTCCGATTGGCCGCTTGATGATTGCGGTCGGCGTGAAAATCTCCATCACTCGCACTCTACCGTCTTCGCCAACCGTGTTGCGGTCACGCGTCCTGTTATCCAATTTTGGGGTGGTGTATTGTCCTCGTGTACCAGAACGAGGCATCCTATTTCCATGTGCCATCTGAAGCGAATCCAGCTGATCTTATTTCTAGGGGTACAGATGGAGACTAATTGGTTTGTCCGCTCTGGTTTAATAGTCCTGAATTCTAAGGAAAGGTCCCAAGTGAATGGCCACAATTTCATCCATTTGAAATATCACTGGAATGTGTAAGCGATTACATATGTCCAAGGTCACGATATTATTTCATAAAATCGTTAAACATATTTCGCAGAACGTCATCCTTTTCGAGTCTGCGCTCTAAGGCCAGAATCTGACGTTTTGTAGTCTCAAAGGATATTCCCAATACTTTTGGACTCATTTTCAGCGGCAAGTTGACCTTATATCTGCCAGATTCCAACTTACGCACATTATGATTTAAATTTCGTTCACATTCAATTTATTCAGCTCTGTACCAAAATCGTTGTACTGAAGTGTCGAGAGAACTATTGTCATTATTAATTGCGACAGTGCTAGCATGTGCTTGCGATGATGTGCCTAGCGAATATGTTATGGTGTGGCCTTGATTATTTTTTACTGCATGTCCCTGTTTTAAACAGTTGATGCACAAGTTGTGTTGCTTCACAAGCCTACACGATTAACTATGATCAGCGCCTAAACAATAGTCTGCATTTGATACCTATTTTGTGATACCCTTAGAGTACGAAGACGATGATCTGATGTGTTCCTTATTAACCTCTTGTATTGGTTTCGTTTTGCCCCTAGTTGACTCTTCGGCAGCTAAATGTTGATAGCGCCGATTCAATTTAACAGCGCAATCTGATGGCAATCTATCATAGTCAAGCTGTTCTTCGAATCGAGATTTTGTTGCCTTGTCTACTTGTGATATTGCCAAGTGAGTTAACATTGCACTTACAATATCCTTGTCATCTCCTAGGGACTGCAGAAATTAATATAATGCCGATATGGTGTCTATAAGAGGAATTTCAATGAGTCGAGAAATGGAATGCTCATATTTATGAGCTCTGAATGCTTTCCACGACTTTTGGCAACCTCATTTTGGGTAACTTAGCTGTATTATGTTGACTGCATGACGTTTATAAATCGAGATGACTGGGACGTTCTACTTTCTTAATGGCAGATAAATCTAAAGCCTTTGTAGGCTTTGTAGGCTAATTCCACTGATACCCTAGAATCGTTGCTTAGGTTCAATATATCAACATCAGCTTGTATATCCATTAACTTTTCAATGTACCCTTCAAGTAACTCCAGTCAACATTGAAGTTGTATTTGATTGAATGAAATTATTTTCCTCAAACGCGGTCCTTAACCGCTTAATATCTCCTAGAACTTGATCATGCTTTTGCAAAGTCGCTATTAAATTCGAGCTAGACTTGGCATCCTTAGTTTTTCCATCATTTAGCGTGAATATTTTGCACAACTTAATTAAAAAAACGAGTAAGAAGGGCTATCTTCGGCACGCCAAAGATCTAATACCCTTGCAGACCCAACCTTTTCATAATGCTCATAGTGCTTTGCCTTTATCTAAGAAGTACCGGGAAAATAGTAAATGACGAGTTTGGTCAAGATATCTTGATAATCAAAATGTTTTTTCATACGACTTAATTTTCGACCGATCGTTCCTATGGCAGCTATGTGATATAGCGGTCCGATATTAATAGGATTTTGCACTTATATTAAGAGTAAAGTAAAACTAATAAATGCCGAGTTTGGTCAAGATATCTTGAAAAACAAAATGTTTTTTATCCAAAAACTTAATATTTGACCGATCATTCCTATGGCAGCTATATGATATAGTAGTTCGATCCAGCTGGTTTGCACATATGTGCTGCGTGCAACAGAAAGATAGAGTTCTGCAAAGTTTCATTAAGATAGCTTTAAAGCTGAGGGACTAGTTCGCATAGAAACAGACAGACGGACAGACGGACATGGCTATATCGACTCGGCTGTTGATGCTGATTAAGAATATATATACTTTATGGGGTCGGAGATGTCTCCTTCTATGCGTTACACATTTCACGACAAAATTATAATACCCTCTGCAAGGGTATCAAAATTACCCGAATAAAATAGTCAGACAAATGGACTATACACCCGCTTCCAACCAGTAAAAAAGTGAAGCAGAATACGTCAAGAGGCAAATGACAATGACCTATGCCCCAATTCGACTTAGCAACAGAAGCTGCAGAAAATCAGCGACAGTGCTTGAACTAACTATATGACGGCTCAAGCAACAGCCGATGCACAACGAACAAATACACTGTTACCTTGAAATAACGATCACTTGCTGACCAAGTGCACACATCGAATCAAAGAGCTCAATAATATTTGATCACAGTAAATTGTTAGGTAAACTGTTATTGTCTATCCACTCGATCCTAACTGCAGAGAACGGAAGCGGAAGAATCGCAGAAAAGGAATAGCAATGACCTATGTTCGAATTATCTGCTTTGCAACAGCAGCTGCACAAAATCAGCGACAATGCTGAAAATAAATATAACGGCTTGACTAACAGCCGCTGTAAAACTCTGCACTATGCAAACTATGCACAAACACACTTATTATTTTTTTTTGTTTTAATAAGAGTTAAGGGCAGTTGACTTGATTTTAGACTTAATTTTATTTATATATAAATCAATAATATGTTTTAAAAACTGATTTCTCTTTTGCCTTTTGCAGGTTACAGCAACAAATTTAAACACACAAATTGTGGATATTATTTTTATCAATTTTGGTCACGAAATACCTTTCATTATAAAGTTTTTCAAACTTTCCTTGATATTGTCCAAAATCTAAGAGATGTCGAGATCAAATACACCAGATTTAAGACGCTTGTTTCAAACCAATCTTACACATTTTGCCAAGTACTGCAAATCCCACAAATCCTATACGAAGTCCCTGCTTGGGCGCCAACGTATAATTCCGTGAGGATTTTAACGGATAACCATCCAACAATTTTTTAGCTAGTTAATTAATTTAACTTTTGAACTCCGTTTACGCATTTCTGCTGAAGGATTTTCTTTCCCGGTTAAAAAAAACCATAAATTAAAAGAACTTGTTTCCTTTGCCTTTTTGCAGAGCTCGAGATCAATTGCTGCTTACAAAAAATCGGAGAGGCTTGCTGTTGCTAAATTGAGCAACGACAAGATCAACGCCTAACATTGCTCTTTCGACTAATTAAGAGCATCTGTTAAAAGCGTCTGTTATTTAAATGTGGGCGTGAACTATCGCTGCACTCTTGGTTTGAGCTGATTTAACATTACTGCCCCGTTGAAGGCCTAAAGGCTTAAACTATTAGTAGCACTGCCACCTTGTGTATTGGCCGCTTGAAGATTGCGGTCGGCGTGCCAATCTCCACCACTCGTACTTTACCATTTTCGCCGACCGTGGTTGCGGTCACGCGTCCTGTTATCCAATTTTGGGATGGTGTATTATCCTCGTGCGCCAGAACGAGTCCAAGTTGGCATGTCTTTGGCCCATTGTCTGCGCTGCTGCAGGGTGGTTAGGTAGTCGCTGGACCAAGACCGCCAGAACTGCTTCTTAAGCGCCAACGCCATTCACGACTACTTCAAATACGCGAAGCTCGCCTTGCTGTTGGCTTCGTCAAGCCCGGATTCGTGCAGCAGCGAAAGAAGAGGATGTGATAGGACGCGAGTTGAGTAGCGCCTTCTATTAATTGACTCGAGCCAGACGATGCTTTGCGGCCGTCACGGCTAAGAATGGGGGAGCTTCATGCAGTCGATCAGCTGGTAAATTGCCCATAATTTGCCCTTGCAGTTTTGGCTTGTATCGGTAGCACTGCACGCATCCCTTAACAATTCTGGTGCAAGCTTCTCAAGAATTAATAAGCCAGGTTTGCTGTCATAGAACTGAAACAATAACTTAAACGCCGGCATGGTAATTCTTTAGGTACATGTTTCGAAGTAACAATTCGACGAAATGAGATTTTTAAGACATTTTTCAGTTGCACTAATTCGTGACCAAGCTTAGACATTTGCACTCGAAGCTTCTGTGGTGGGAAAACTGATACCCAACTAGTTTTTTTCGATTTGCGAAAACGGTTGATGTATGCCATGATACACACCAATTTAGTGAACGAGGAGCACCGTTCAATCAGCCATCAGATTTCATTAGATTTCTGCAATGCTACGGAATGTACTGTCACTGTCTTCTTCTTCTCATATGATTGCATCTCCAGTGAAATTTCAAATTTCCTAAGAATTCAGGACCATTGAACCAGAGCGGAAAAACCAAATCGTCCACATCTGTGCCCCTATAAATAAGTTCAGCTGGACTTGCTTCTGAAATTTGATTTGAGACCAAATGTTGCCAACAGATGAGCAGCGCATAATTCTAGTCGTGGAATCGATTTTGTTTTAAGGGGGGCCACACGAGACTTTGCTGTAAACAATTTCCCAACTATTTTCCCCATATCGTGGATGCGCACATAGATGCTACAGCCATAGGCATGGCTAGAAGCATCCCCAAATCCATGAATTTGTACGTTCTGGTATCTGGATTGGAAAACATATCGAGGAATAGAAATATGATGTAATTCTGATAGGGTTTGCTTAAATTTCTCCCAGGTTGTGTGTAGACGTATGGGAATAGCTTCGTCCCAATCCAACTTTATTCGCCACAAGTCTTGAAGTAAAATTTTTGGTCTAGTTATCAAAGGACACAATAATCCTAATGGATCCAACAATCGTGATGAAACTGAGAGACTATTGCGCTTAGTTGGGTTTATTGAATGAAACGAGTTCTCGAGGGTGTAATTGAACGCATCAGTTTTGGGAATCCACCTCATTCCAAGAGTTTTCACAGATGCCGACGGATCAAATTCTAGCGACTTTTCTTCACTACTTCCATTAAGGAAACTATTGTGGTTTATGGCCCATTTGGCTAACTTGAAGCCCCCAAGTTTGTAAAATACCGCCAACTTGCTTGCAAATAATCTCCAGCTCTTAGAACTATTTGCTCCTGTTAGCATATCATCCACATAAAAATCGTTTTTGAAGTCCCGAGAAGCAAATAATCAACGTACGGCCAAAAAGGGAGCGGAACCAGTGTTGAATTGAAACGTCTGTGAACTTTCTGATTTATATTGCCTCCGTACAACTAACTGAAACTTTCGGTCCTCCTTAGCGATGTCTACCTGTCGATACATTTGCAACCGAAATCGTGCAATGGGTTAATATAGCTCCCTATGAATAGTTGGACCTACCATCAAAGTCTCGTTTAGTGAGATTGACGTTGACGTCTTGCTTGATGCATCAAAAACTACGCGCAATTTGGTGGTTATACTATCAGGCCCCATTGACGGAGAATGATAATAATGATAATAATGAATGATAATAATAATGTATACCTGGAGGAGTTGACGTAAGCGGTAACATGTGTCCATGTTCACGATGTTTTTTCATAAAATCGTTATACATATTTCGCAGTACGTCATCCTTTTCGAGTCTGCGCTCTAAAGCCAAAATGCGACGTTTTGCAGTTTCAAAGGATAATCCCAATACTATTCGACTCGTTTTAAATGGCAATTTGACCTCAAAATTGCCAGATTCCAACTAACGCACATTATGTCTAAAATTTCGTTCAAATTCAAATTGTTCAGCTGTATATGCAGCATTCCACTTCTCTGGGATCTGTTCTAATTCCCAAAATCGTTGTTCTAGAGTGTCGAGAGAACTATTGTCATTATCAATTGCGACAGTGCTAACTTGTGGTTGCGATGATGTGCCTAGCAAGTATTTTCCTTATCGTTGGATATTCAGGAAACAGCCTTATTTGGCCAACACAAAGGAGGTCTAAAAACTTTGCACCACCTAAAAGCAATTCTCTCGCAGATTAGTGGAATCGGGGGTCGGCAAGTTCAATATTTGGAGGTATATTTCACTGTGAAGACTGAATCTTCTGATCAAGTTGGTATGTAGAGATACAACGCGGATTCCAAAATCAGCACGAAAAATATGAGAATTCAAGGGCGATTAAACCCATGTATTGACTTTGTGTTTGATGCTCGAAACAGTGGCTTCCACTGTGACAATTTACAATGAAGCATCTACACGACGTAGACGTAAGCGTTGTAATAAGTCCTCTGACATAGAGTTTATTTGCGATCCGGAATCTAATAGAGCTCTCACGGGCTGTAAATGTCCAAATCTGTCTTTTAACTTTACTACAGCCATGGCTACGATTACTTGTTTGGCGCTATAAACATGACTTACATTAGCCTGTTGCTGTGGGGAAGCTGTGGCGGAACTATATGTTTGCGTTTGCAAACTCTCGCTATAATACCTGTGAAGTACATTGTGGTGTGGATTTCAACACACTCGACATTTCAAACCACCACATTTTTTTACTGCATGCCCCAGTTTTAAACAGTTGAAGCACAAGTTGTGTTGCTTCACAAACCCAAAGCGTTGATAATGAGGTAGAGCGCTAAACGATTGTCAATTTCCGAGACTATGATCAGCGACTGAACAACAGATTAATTTAATGCCGAGATGGTGTCTATAAGACCTCTTAGACTAGAGGCTGATGGTTTTGTCATCTGAGGAATTGCAAAGAGTTGAGAAATCGTATCCAAAAATATGAGGCACTTGTTGTCACAAACAACTCTTAAACTGGCTTAGGCCTTTTCATAATTACAGTCTATGATTTAATATACCTTTTCAATATACCTTTCAAGTAAATCTAGTCGACATTGAAATTGTATTTGATCGAATGAAATTGTATTTTCTTCAAACGCGGTCCTTAATCGCTTAATATCTCCTAATTATCATGCTATTGCAAAGTAGCTATTAATGTTGAACTAGAGTTGGCGCTTTTAGCATTTGCATCACTAAGCGTGAATATTTTGCACAATTTAATCTTAAAATAATTTATGCAAATAAAATTATCATAGAAATGGTTTCAACCAGTAAAACAGGGAAGCAGAATAATTTCGAAAGGCAAATGGCAATGACCGTGCCGCAATTCTGCTTCGCAACAGAAGCTGCACAAAATCAGCGACGATGATTGAGCAAAATAGAAAGGCTTGAGCAACAGCCGCTGTAAAACTCACAAGTACAGTGTTACCTTGCAATAATAAGCTCGGCACATTGGACAATCAAACCGCTTGTGTTGCGCCCAATTATGCACAAACAAACTTGGTTTTTTTTTACCCTTGCAGAGGGTATTATAATTTTATCGTGAATTGTGTAGCGCATATAAGGACACTCCATAAAGAATATATATTCTGTCCGTCAGGACCATCTGTCCGTCAGGACCATCTGTCCGTCAGGACCATCTGTCCGTCTGTCTGAACTTGTCTCTCAGCTTTAAAGCTATTTTTATGAAACTTGTCAGAAGTCCCTCTTTCTACTGCACGCAGCACATATGTCAAAATCAGTTAGGTCGTATCTTGACCAAGATCATCATTTATTAGTTTAAGTATACTCCTCATATATGTATATGCAAAATTCTATTAAGATCGCAGTACTATATCATATAGCTGTCATAGGATCGATCGGTCGAAAATTAAATTGTATGTAAAAACATCCGGTTTTCAAAGATATCTTGACCAAACTCGGCATTTACTAGTTTTCCTATACTGCTCATATATATGCAAAATTCTATTAATATCGGACCACTATATCATATAGCTTTCATAAGAACGATCGGTCAAAATTAAGTTGTTTTATGAAAAAACATTTTGTTTTTCAAGATATCTTGACCAAACTCGGCATTTATTAGTTTTACTATAGAAACATAGACATGGCTATATATAGACATGGCTATATCGACCCGGCTGTTGATGCTGATTAAGAATATATATACTTGATGGGGTCGGAGATGTCTCCTTCTATGCGTTACACATTTCACGACAAAATTATATTACCCTCTGCAATGGTATAAAAAAATGTATAACAATCCAACAATTTTTTAGTAAGTTAAATAAATTAACTTTTGAACGCCGTTTAGGATATTCTGCTGAACGATTTAATAATATTATTAATTGGCAAGTGCAAAAAATTTACAACATTTGGCTTCTAAAATATCAAGAAAGGTTGTCGATAAACCGATGTGTGTTTCCATGGACGTTTGCCATGGAAATTCGCTTAGGTAATAAAATACACACACTTGCATTATATATAATATATAATATATATATATATATATATATATATATATATATATATTTTTTTTTTTATATATATATATATATATATATATATATATTTTAATATATATTATAAGTTAAAAAGTTTCCGTGGCGTTTGCTTAATGTATTAAATAAACGTGTGATTTTTTCATAAAATAACAAATTATTAATTAAAAATAATTATATGCTAAAAACGTTCCATTTAGCTGCGTTCAGAATAAACGTGTTTCTTCTTGAGCTTAGCAATTAGCAAACAATAAGCATACATCTTTATATCCTGAACACATTGAAAATGGGTCAAAAGGGTATGATGTATTTGTGCAAAATGCAAATGTATGTAACAGGCAGAAGGAATCATCTCCGACCCCATAAAGAATTTATATTCTTGATCAGCATCAATAGCCGAGTCGATGTAGCCAAGTCCGTCTGTCTGTCCGTCCGGTCGTCCGTATGTATGAACGCAAGGAACCTATATAAGAGCTAGAGACTTTAAATTTGAGATGTAGGTGCTCCTAGTGTCTGCGCAGATCGAGATTGTTTTCGATAATCGATAACTTACTCCGTTTCAAACAAATCGATTAAAATCCATATCGAAAGTTATATATAAGTTCGAGCCCTACCGGGGAAGGTATGTTTGTTTTTTTTTTTTTTTTGCTGGTGTGGCTGTTGCGTAGAGTCGACAGCAATTAGTGCGGTCAGTTGCCAGTTCGAATTCTGTCAAGGGAACTTTTTTGTTTTAATTTATTAGGTGTTGGAATAAGTGTGTTCAGGATATTCCCTAGTCGGGAGCTCCCGACTTGTACCTCTTATTTGTTTTTTTAGTGTTTGCTTGATCCGTTTCCACTACACGGCCGCCTTCTTAGAAGACAATTAATATTTTTCTCTGGTGCTTGAATAATAATTGATATATCAAAATTTTCCAATTTCGTTGGACTCAATATTGCACACCATTTAGGTCACTCCATTTATTCTAATATCTCGATTCCATCTGTTCTGAGCCATTTCTCATTCCGTTTTCGCTTGGCTGATTCAATTTATTTGAATTTGATCACATCTTACCCGATTACAACATTTTTTGGCTCTGTGCAGAGCCTAGTATGTTAATCGGTGGTGATCAACAACAACCGAAATCGTCTCACAGCACCGTCCGATAAGGAGTCAAAGCGACCGTAAGCCTGTGAATCCTATTCCAACAAGAGATATTAATCCAAAAATTACGCGTTCGACTTCGTTTCGATAACTGACCGACTAGGCCAATTTGAGGTATAGATCCATGACGCTACGGACAGTGACCTATCACTATTTACTCTCCCGCCATGCGATACTGAAGCTATAAGTGGGAATTACCTATGCTGGCCTACTTTCCGAGACTTGTTTACAGCCGTCTATATAAACAATCTAAGACTGACGCCGAAAAATTGTTCCTCCTAAATTTCAAAACCAGCGGCGAAGCTAGGGTAATTGTCTCCAAGACCCCGCTCACGTTGCAAGAAGCAAAAGCGGTTCCGGCTGGTTTTCGTTGCGTTGCAAGAAGCAAAAGCGGTTACGGCTGGTTTTCGTTACTTTTCGTTGCGTTGCGAGGCAAAGGATTGATGTGGACAGACAGAAGTAAATGGTCTGAGCGAACGGACGTGATTGTGCACTGTGAAGTTTAGAAAAGAGAAGCAAATGCCACCAACAAAGATGCCGGGACTCGCTGCTCAAAGTGTAAAAAATTCTGACCCTACGGCCGCTTCGACATCAGAAGTGGGATAGGATCCTCCTAACTCTCAGTTGTGTCAAATTTTGGAGCAACAAAATAGAAATTTTATTGAGATGCTGCGAACAGTGCAGGCGAACGCAGCGCCTCGTGAGTCAAAGACGGTGTTTTTACCCAAATACAACCCCGAAGCTACCGGTGCTGATGCATGTGCTTGGAGTATTACGGCCGATATAATTTTTATTGAAAATCCACTTGAGGGTTGTGCGCTCGTGATTGCCCTCAGTAAAGCTTTGGAGGGCAGTGCATCGCAATGGCTTTCACAAATCTGTTTTCCTGGCATGACTTGGGTTGAGTTCAAGCAACTTTTTACGCAAAGATTTGTCGGCGTAGAGACAACCACAGCAACATTTCTTAAGCTGCTAGACGGACGCCCAGGGACTGGAGAGTGCATGTCGTCGTATGCAAGCCGACTCGTCACTTCGTTAGTGACGAAAATGAAAAATATGGAGCTGGAGGAATTGTTGGTGTCAGTTGTGCTTGCGCATGCTGCGCAATTGGACAGCAGACTAAAAAAGCTTGTGTGCACCACAAACATCAAATCGCGAAAGGAATTACAGCAACAGTTGCAGGTATATGAAATCGGGCAGCGTCAAGAGACTTCGAAAGCAGAAACTACTGTGGGACCTGAAAGGAAGAAGCAGAAGTTTTCAAACATCGTTTGCCATTATTGTGGAAAGACAGGGCACAAAATCGCTGACTGCTGCCAGAAGAAAAATCGCGAATCACAACCATTGGGAAGCGGGCATGCTGGACGTATTGGTATGAGGCCAAAATAGCAAAAATCCAACGTTATATGCTACAAGTGTGGACAGGCTGGACACATTTCCACTGGGTGCCCTTCGACTGGACAAAGCTCTGAAAAGAGAGTGAACATATGTTCGGTAATGGAACCAAAAGGTGTGCTCGTTCATTCTGGTGAGTCCGTTGATTTTTGTTTTGACTCTGGAGCCGAGTGTTCACTCATTAAGGAAAGCGCAGCTGGAAAATTCTCTGGAAAAAGACTTTTTAACGTAGTAATGCTTAAGGGTAATGGAAACGATTCTGTATTTAGCTCCACGCAAATTTTGACCAATGTAACCATTAATGACTTTATTTTGGAAATGTTGTTCCATGTCATTATGGACAAGTATTTGAAACACGATGTTATGATAGGCAGGGAAATTTTAAGTCAAGGTTTCGGAGTGACGATCGAGTCAGACAGATTCTGCATTTATAAAGTAAAGCTGATTAATGTTGTTACTGAACCCAAAACATATGAAGAATGTATTAACCAAAATGTAGAGTTAGACGAAGCTGACAAGAGCCGTTTAATAAACGTTTTGAAACCATACATGGAACATTTTATCTCTGGCGTTCCAGAGAAACAGGTTAACATAAGCCAGTTGGAAATTCGGTTAATAGATCCAAATAAAACAGTACAAAGGCGACCATATAGGCTTAGTGTAGATGAGAAGCAAACTGTTCGCGAAAAAATTAATGAGTTGATGGCGGCAAATATTATAAGACCGAGCTGTTCCCCATTTGCGAGTCCGATTTTATTGGTAAGAAAGAAAAACGGAACTGATCGCTTATGCGTCGACTATAGGGAGCTTAACGCTAACACAGTTTCGGATAAATTTCCATTGCCTCTTATCTCCGACCAAATTGCAAGGTTACGTGGGGGTAGGTATTTTTCTTGTTTGGACATGGCCAGCGGATTTTACCAAATACCTATTCACCCAGATTCAGTAGAGCGTACAGCATTTGTAACGCCAGAAGGGCAATTTGAGTTTTTGGCAATGCCGTTTGGTTTAAAAATGCTCCGGCGGTGTTTCAGCGGGCAATACTAAAAGCGTTGGGGCCACTTTCGTATTCGTATGTTGTGGTTTACATAGATGATGTATTGGTCGTGGCCGAAACTAAAGATGAGGCAATTTCAAGATTGCAGAAAGTCATAGAAATTCTTATTTAAGCTGGATTCTCATTTAATTTCGAAAAATGTAGATTTTTAAAATTAAAAATAGAGTATTTGGGTTACGAAGTAGAGGCAGGTGAGCTTAGACCTAATCCTCGAAAATTGCAGGCATTAGTTGAATTGCCACCGCCGCAAACGGTTACGCAGCTAAGACAGTTCATTGGATTAGCATCATACTTTAGACAATTCGTGCCGAAATTCTCCGAAACTTTAAAGCCTCTATTTTGTCTTACGTCTAAAGGCAATAATAGTTTTGATTGGAAAGAAAGTCATGAAATAGTGAGAAAGGAGATAATCATTGCATTGAACCGTAGCCCGGTATTAACCATTTTCGATCCACAATATCCGGTTGAGCTGCATACAGATGCTAGCTCTGTGGGTTATGGTGCAATACTCATGCACAAAATAAATGATAGAAACCATGTCATCGACTATTACAGTAAATGTACAACCCCAGCAGAGTCCAGGTATAACTCATATCTTTTGGAAACCTTGGCAGTATTTAACGCAGTAAAATATTATCAACATTATTTAAAAGGTATCAAATTTACAGTATATACTGACTGTAACTCTTTAAAGGCAAGTCAACAAAAGATTGAGTTAGATGACAAGGTATATCGATGGTGGTTGTACTTGCAATCTTTTGAATTCGATATTGTGTATAGAAAGGGAAAACGCATGGCGCATGTAGACTTCTTCTCAAGAAACCCAATAACAAAAAAGTTACAGTTTGCTGTCAAAGCTCCTGAAATGCGCGTAGATTTAACTGAATTAAGTGACACCTGGCTTATAGCTGAACAGCAGCGAGATCTCGAAATGACATCTTTAATCTCTAAACTAAAAAACAATGAATTAAACGAGAATGTTGCCAGTACGTATGAGTTGAGACTAGGCTTGCTGTATCGTAAAATTAAAAGAAATGGTAGAACCCGTTGGTTACCTGTAGTTCCAAGATCTTATAGATGGGCTGTCATTAACCACATTCATTAGGCTATAATGCACCTTGGTTGGGAGAAGACCCTCGATAAGGTGTACAGTTGTTACTGGTTTGAAGGTATGACGAAATACGTACGAAAGTTTGTTGATAATTGCATCACGTGCAAGCTATCGAAACCGCAATCTGGGAAAATTCAACAAGAGATGCATCCGATTCCTAAAATCGAAATACCCTGGCATACGGTACATGTAGACATCACCGGTAAACTAAGTGGTAAGAACGACCAAAAAGAGTATGTTATAGTCTTTATAGATGCGTTTACAAAGTACGTTTATTTGCACCATACACTGAAGATAGATGCAGCTAATTGTATAGTATCACTGAAGGTGGTTATTTCCTTGTTTAGTGTACCATCCCGTATCATAGCAGATCAGGGGCGATGCTTTGCAGGATCTGGGTTTAAGGAATTTTGCTCTGCACATAACATCGAGTTGCATTTAATTGCCACAGGACGGTCAATGTCCGACCTCAGTCTTTGTTTGACACCGCCGCGCTTTTTCTGTTTCCTTGGTTTCTTATCCATCCGCACTCTACTCACCCAGATATTTATTTATTGTCCGCAGCTTTGTATTGGTTGCCAGAATTGCAGTAAATGGCATCTGCTGTTGCTGTTGTTTTTGTTGAAGTTTGTTGTTGTTTGTTGCCAGCCTTCTTGGCTGCCTTTCCACTAGTTTTTGGGATGTTTTTTATTCACTGCAGGTTAGTGAGACCATTGTCACGGTCGCCATGTAATGTCGTTGCTGATATACAATTTAATTTAATACACTGGCACGTCTGTGCCGTTTGACTTTAGTTTTCAGAATGATTTTATTCAAAGTAAAATATTGTGCTTAACCTATGGATACATGTATATACTTATGCTGTTATTGGTTAACAGCTACAAAGAGAGGGAGAGTGAGTAGCCTTCATATGCCTGTGTTAGTGAGCATTTATGTTGCTCATGGTAAGCGCTCAGACGTAGCGTGGGAAATGTAGCATAAGCATAAACGGTCAGCTAGAGAGGCTAGTGAACTGCGCTGTGTAATATGAGCCAGAGCCAATATATAAAGTGGCTGTGGGCTTGATTAATGTATAATTGTTATTGTATGCGACAAAGTGCCGCATACTTTATATTTGTATATAGAATGTTCTTTTAAGGCATATACACACTACACTCATATTCCTTTCACCCACTCGCTTCCATCTGGATGTACTGTATTTGTAAGTGCTCTGTCAATACAAAGGAAACCAGGATCCGATTCCACTCCCTCGGGCTGGAAGGTGTTTCCCCGCGGAACACCATTGTCTGCAAACGTAGTAGAGCTCATCGCAGGCGACCATCTCGCTCTCTGTGGGGGTCTTCGGATCACTTTGGGGAAGGAACCTCGGTTATAGCACTCGACAACTGGGTTGATGGAGGCGTTGCCATCGTATCCTCGTCCTCAGACCACACTTCACCCATGCCCTTCTGGCGAGTGGCAAATGATGCCTTCACGAACGGCGTGGTCAAACCACGCGTCCTCTAATTCTCTCCGAGAAGTAGTGTCGGGCGTTTCGGCGCGTGTTAGGGGAACGAGTTTGGGCATCTCGTCCTCGTAGCCGAACAACGCAATCTTCCTGAGAGGTGGGAATCGGCGTTTCGGCACATTCGGAATCGCCGCTTTTCCACGATTATCTGTCAGACTAAAATTGGCACTAGCCAGGGTCAGGCTGTCCCTCTCGAGGAACGGTCATTGCTCCGCAACTGGAGCTATCCTTCCGGGCTGGGAAGGACCCTCCAGGCGCTCGCGGGGCGAACGCAGAACGCGCAGCTGCGGACCTACGGGCTTCTCGGTCTCTGGGTGAAGCCTCTTCTGAGCCGGTGTCGACGTTCCCTCAAGACTGAACTGGCGTTGGCTCCTGCTTCGACGGTGACAGTTTCGTCGGCGTTTTCCGCCAGGGCCTTCTCTTGTGCTTGGCTCTTCCGCATACGGTGGCGAACTCCGTGCGAACATGGTCGTGACCTCGACAGCCATCAGCATGACCATCCCGTCCAGTCTCTCCATGAAGCTGAGCCGCCGCGAGTAGAGGCACCAGGCCAGGGAAGGGCTCAGTATCTCCGCTGCTGGCGTCCTCGTCTGATGAGATAGTAATGGTCTCGGTTTCCATCTATTTTTTAACTTATTCGTTACATAATAACATTAACAAATAATTGTTAATGCCCTATCCTCACAGTGCGGCTGACATATTACCATGCCTATTCAAATTATGCTACTAGTGTTAGTCTAATCTACGTACGTTAATTGCGTTGGCGACAGGGTGTTGCTGGGTCTTCCCCTTTATCCTCCGTCGTCTCTCGGTGGAATGGTTTCAGCTGTGAGATGTTGGCCACCCTCTTTTTATGTTCGCCGTGTTGCACCAAGCGCACAATATTGGGGAATATGAATTTGACGACCCTATAGGGACCGTCAAACTTGGGTGCCAACTAAGAAACGAAACCCTCAACGGCGTTGAATAGTTGGTGTTGCTTTAACAGGACGAAAGAGTCCGACGAAGGCCGCCACTCTCGTCTATGCAGGTTGTAGTGTCTGCCCTATGACCGTGTCTAAGGCTCGCTGGAAAGTCGCACACGTCGAGTGTAAGCCAAATGGCATCACCCGCCACTGGAAAAGACCTCTTCCGGGGACTGTGAACGCCGTACATTCCCGACCATCGGCTGTCATTGGTACCTGCCAGTACTCGTGCTTCAAATCCAGAGTGGAGATGAACCGGGCGTGACGCAGCCGCTCAAGGATGTCCTGGACACAGGATAAGCATCTGGGATGGAGTGCGCGTTGAGTTGTCAATAGTCGATACACCTGCTTGGATCAGTCGTCCACATGTTCAGCAATCACGCTTTGCATGACCGGATTCTTCGGGTAATATCTCTGATTCAATGGTTTATCATCCTAAAGCCTGATCCTGTGCTCCGCGATGTGCGATTCCGATTCCAGGAACTTACTAAGTTCCGTATCCAAATCCACTGACCACTCTGCCTCTTCGACGCTGGGCTAGCCCTGCGTGTTTCCTCCTTCAGGCACCACTCCGACTCTAAATAGAGCTCCTCGATCGCTTGACTCTGGCAGCCGTTTTTGATTCCCTATGCCCGTGTGGATTCGAGCCATTCCCTCCGCTCTCTGGTACACTTCCGACGTGCCGCCTGCATGACCAGCGTAGATCTGCCTTTGCAGGTCTACGCGCCGCCTTTAAGGCTCCTCAAGCTCTCGGTCCAATCCCGATTGGCACGTAAGGCCTTCTTTCGGCTCTTCCATGGTTCCACGTCCTGCGGCCGGAGACGTGTCCGCCTCTAGGACCAGCTCCCCCTTGCCGCAGCGTATCGTAGTGCCCATTGCATCCAAGAAGTCCATCCCCTGGATGACGTGGTCCAGCATTGTGGGCATGATAAGCATTAACATGCTGACCACTTTTCCCGCTATCCTCAATGCCTTTAAGCATGGACCCATCTGCCAGACGAATGCGCGCCTCTACGTTCTCCACTCTCCCCCGAATCGCCCACTTGCGTACGCAGTCTTCACTCATTAAGCAGGGAGTGGCCCTTGTATCAATAGTGGCAGGCATTGTCGGCCCGCCAACCTCCACCGTTGCGACGGTCCGCCCACCCTCCACCTTAAGCGGGTGTACTACTACCGAGTCCCGTGTGTGTCGGCGTCGACCCGACCCTGGGCGACGCCGTTGCCCATTTCCCGCCTCCGGCGACAACAATCTTCTGCCCCGGTGCCCGCATACCCAACAAAACAAAACAGGCGCATTGGGACAATCCCTGGCAAAGTGGCACTCCTGTGCGAGCCTGCGACATGCTCGTCGCGGATCATCATTTGGTGGGCCACCTCACCCGGGACCGTTGCCGCCGGGGCGGAGACTTCTTTATCCACAACGATCGCTCCGGATCCGATGGGAGTAGACCGGTATGGGTTAAGGTGTCCCCCCGGGGGATGTACCGCCCTAACCACCTGACTCCCTGCCCTGCTTCCGGAGTATTCCGCTCGCTGTCGCATCACCGTTTCGTACTCCACAACGAGCTGAGTCAGCTGGGACAAGGTGGGAAAATTTTTCCGTCGTACGTAAGGCCTGTATTCGGGGTCGGCATTCTCATATATCTGGTGAAAATCCTGCGCCGGCTCATATCTGACATGATGCATCAAAATCCTCAACTCTATCAGGTATTCTCTAAAGTCTTCACTCACACGCTGCCGGCGGGATAGGATTTCGTCCTCCATTCTCTCAAAGTAGCGTGGTGGTAGAAAGAACTCTACGAAACCCCTCCCAAATACCGACCATGGCGCAATCCTCAGTCCACTATTCAGGAACCAACGAGCAGCCCGGTCGCAAAATACCTCGCTCATGGCCCGAGGCAATCGATCGAGGGCAATACCGTACGTAATGGCGCGCTCCTATAGGTCCTTCAGAAGCCCAAGTGGGTCGCAGCGTCCATCGTACCTCATGCCCCACTTACGGACTTGTTCCGGAACGTTGCGAGAGGATGGCCTCCGACTGAGAATATGGCCGGAGAATATAAGGGCCACTTTTCGTTTCTTAAGGAGTTGTCCCTAGCTCCACGTCGACCGCTGTGGTCCGGCGAACTCCGGTTCAACTAGGGATCGGAATCTGCAGACGCCCGTACAGTTGCGAGCTCCTCAGGTCGGTGATTTCCCATTACTTTTCCCTTTGTCCTATCTACTTAACACTCTTTACCTAACGTACATTGCTTTACTTTATTAATAATCTTCTTACTTTCTTTTTTCCTATTTATTGTATTTCTCATTTGAGATTATTTTAATTTCTAGTATTCTAGCTTTTAGCATATAATTATCGATTATCTATTATATAATTATCTATTATATTATATTATATTATCTATTATATAATCTATTGAATGAGGAAGACACTCGTTTGTCGGCCATCAATAAAATTAATAAATAATAAATAAAATAAATAAATAAAAACGAGAAAGAAGGGCTATCTTCGGCACGCCAAAGATCAAATACCCTTGCAGACCCAACCTTTTCATAATGCTCATAGTGCTTTGCCTCTTTCTAAGAAGTACCGGGAAAATAGTATATGCCGAGTTTGGTCAAGATATCTTGATAATCAAAATGTTTTTTCATACGACTTATTTTTCGACCGATCGTTCCTATGGCAGCTATATGATAGTGGTCCGATCTTAATAGGATTTTGCATTTATATGAGGAGCATAGTAAAACTAATAAATGCCGAGTTTGGTCAAGATATCTTGAAAAACAAAATTTTTTTCATCCAAAAACTTTTTTGACCGATCATTCCTACGGCAGCTATATGATATAGTGGTCCGATCTTAATAGAATTTTGCATATATATGAGGAGTAAAGTAAAACTAATAAGTGCCGAGTTTGGTCAAGATATCTTGAAAAACAAAATGTTTTTCATACAAAAACTTAATTTTCGACCGATCGTTCCTATGGCAGCTATATGATATAGTGGTCCGATCTTAATAGGATTTTGCATATATATGAAGAGTAAAGCAAAACTAATAAATGCGAGTTTGATCAAGATATTTTGAAAAACCAAAAGTTTTTTCATACAAAAGCTTAATTTTCGACCGATCGATCCTATGGCAGCTATATGACATAGTGGTCCGATCTTAATGGGATTTTGCATATATATGAGGAGTAAAGTAAAACAAATATATGCCGATTTTGGTGAAGATATCTTGATAAACAAAATGTTTTTTCATACAAAAACTTAATTTTCGACCGATCGTTCCTTTGGCAGCTATATGATATAGTGGTCCGATCCAGCTGGTTTTCACATATGTGCTGCGTACAACAAAAAGAGGAAGTTCTGCAAAGTTTCATTAAGTTAGTTTTAAAACTGAGGGACTAGTTCGCATAGAAACAGACAGACGGACAGACGGACATGGCTATATCAACTCGGCTGTTGATGCTGATTAAGAATATATATACTTTATGGGGTCGGAGATGTCTCCTTCTATGCGTTACACATTTCACGACAAAATTATAATACCCTCTGCAAGGGTATAAAAATGTATGTACCCCAGTAGAGAACAATAGAAAGGGAAGTAGAGAACAATAGAAAGGGAAGCCATATCATATATGGCTAAAATGCGAGCCATGGTACAAGGTAATCGAGTATACCCTGACAATTGCATTTCATACCATATTCATATGTAAGGCAACAACATGAACACCTGCTTGCTTGATGAAATCAAGCAACAAGAAAAAAGGAGAAAACGGTCGGTCGAAAAGTACAGTGCGCGCACGCCAGACTGGCGACGTCGAGACCACGCTTGCACACGTGTGCACAAACGCACACCGCAGTCGACGTCGGCGTCGAAGGGCCGTTAAGGCGTCGGGTTTGTGCAGTTGGACGAATTCAGTTCATGTCGGTACAGTCGGCGAAGGCGATGACGGGTGTGCTTTAGTAGCAGTGAATAAAAAAAAAAAGAGAAAACAAAATAAAATAAAAAAAATTAATTCACAAAGACTAAAAAATAAAAAGAAGACCAAGTGGGTTAATTCTTTTAGTTTTTTTGTGAAGTAAATGGAAGGAAATCTAAATGAAAACAAATTGAACATGCAGAAAAGACACGAACAAAAGTGAGTTACATATTTTAACGGAACGAGAATTGCCCTGACACCAAACACAAAAATCGAGCGAGACTCTACAAGAGGGGGAAGTCGAGCCTAGAGCGAGTAATAAAAAACTCCGAATGGAGTAAGGTGAGCGCCAAAATCCGGGTGTAGGTGTGCGCTGGAAGCACCAGCGTTGCAAAGAAGAACTGGTGGCGATCGCCCATGAGTTCGGGCTGGCTTTGGTGCCGGATTGAGGTCATACATCCGAAATTCGGACTCGGCTTGCCGAATAAGAATCTCCGACCGGCAAAACATTGGAGCCGTCTCCTTGGGGCACCCTACCCGACGTTGGCGGACGGCCGCGTCAAAAATCGGAACCGACCCCGATGAAACTAAGCATGATTTTCGTCCTTTCATATTATTTCCATATCCATATCCATATCCATATCCATTGGTGTACTTGCTGCTTTCGAAACTGAACGATAAGCGCAGATGAAAAAGGGGGCACTATTCAAATGAGCTAAATGTTTTATACGTTCGTTACGCAAGTAAATAGGAAACAAGTATTAAAAATCCGGCCAAATCCCAAATCATAACACTTTTCCTGGAACAGGTAGAAGTATTAGAAACAAAATGCAAAACAAAAATGTACAATTAAGTGCGTTGATCTGTGATCTACACGCATTTCCACATGTCAAGAAAAGGTGCGCTATTCAAGTGAGCGGCAGTGTATATATGCTCACTACCGTTACGCATCACTCTTGATAAGTATTTGGAAGTTAAAACGAGAAAGAAGGGCTATCTTCGGCACGCCAAAGATCTAATACCCTTGCAGACCCAACCTTTTCATAATGCTCATAGTGCTTTGCCCCTATCTAAGAAGTACCGGGAAAGTAGTAAATGCCGAGTTTGGCCAAGATATTTTGATAAACAAAATGTTTTTTCATACAACTTAATTTTCGACCGAACCGGCGGGGGAACATTTTTTCAGCCTGTCTGGCAAGCTATGCCCCTGCTCATAGCTGGGAATGGTCAGCGACTTCCCGAAGGTATCCTGAAAGCAACAGCATAGTCTGCTGTTGATAGGAATAAGGGAGGATAATTTCTGGTTGGTCTAGCCGGAACAGAGAAGTGAAGACGCCCTAGCACAAAAGGAGAATCTAGAAGGACAACATCGAGAATTCTCGTACGGTTGGCTAATGACGGAAGGTTAAGAAGAAACAGCGTGCTGGAGTAGGATGGCAACCGAAGATTAGGGTCCCAATTTAAGCCTCGTAAGGCAAATAGCAGAAATTGCTTCTAAACAGATTCAATTCAATTCTGGCTATTGCTATTGTTTGTCAAGTGACCGGTAGAGATGACAGCGATGGCTGCGTGCAGTAACAGCAGAAGACAATTACAGCTTAAGAGCAAATGATGTTTACTATTTGTAAGTTGCTGGCTACTCTCTTCATCGGCCGTTTCCCTCCTGCATTGACGCCCGCTGCCCATCGTTCTGAGCGGACCTCTATTTCGTTCGTTTTGCATATAGTTTAGCTTTTCGTTTGATCGCAAGCAAGGCACAACTATTTCGACTGCCGAGCAATATTATAACATTTCGTAAACAATAATAAGTGCCCTGTGCGGTAAATAAATACATTTAAAACTAAATATAAAACATCGAATTTTGTTGCACACAAATCAGTGCTAATTAATTAGTTGCAAAATGGCTTGTAACTACACAGTTATAATGCGGAGACCAGATGCAAGAAGTTTTTTTATAAAAGGATCGTTAAACTCTATAGACCATCGTTTAATGAATCCAACTACACCTTTTGCCTCGTTAACGATGCTATCTATGTAAAGTGAAACAGAGTTTAGAATCAAAAATAACGCCTAGATCCTTAGCTGTTAGTATACGTTGCAAAGGGATATTGTCCATTGTATAACTGACAAGATAAGGTGTAGTACGATTAAATGTCATACACATACACTTTGAACAATTTAGATGCAATTGATTGGCCGAACACCAAACATGCATAGCGTTCAAATCGTCTTGTAGACGAGAATGATGTAGGGGATTAGTGTATGATAGAAAAGGTTTGACATCGTCCGCATACATGAGTACACGGGCATGTGATATAACGGAGGGGAGATCATTTATAAAAAGAGTAAAAAGTGAAGGTCCAAGATGATTACCTTGAGGAAAACCAGAAGTAACATGAAGACGTTTAGAAGTAGTCAGCCTCAGCATTAATCTTTGGGTCCTACCTGTTAAATAAGAATTTATCCAAAGCAAAAGAGACGGAAGGAAACGCATTCGGTCAAGTTTAAAAAGTAATATGTCATGGTGCACAGAGTCAAGCGCCTAACTGAAGTCAGTGTAAATGATATCAGCTAGGAAGTAAACTCAGGCGGATTGGTCGTCGTTGACCGATTCTTTACGAATCCATGTTGAACAACTGATTTGCACAAATACTAAAAATTTGAAGTGATTATTTTTTCAAATAATTTAGGAATAGCGGACAGTTATGCAATTTCCCTGTAATTTTGTATATCAGACTTCCCACCTTTCTTGTGAAGAGGAAAGATATAAGATTCTTTCCAAAGAGATGGAAAGAAAAAAACTTCAGGGGATAGATTAAAAGCTTTCAGTAATGGATAAAGAAGGGAAGAAGTACACTAGGAATATTGTCAGGCTCAGAAGAGTAAGAAGATTTTAAAGAGTTTATAGCTAATAGGAGAGAGGAGTGTGAAATAATGGGAGGAGGTATAAACTACCGGAAGAAATCGTATAAGGGTAAGAATTAGTATTAGGACAGACTGAAGAGTAAGTTGATTGGTTAGCGGAATCAGAGTCAATACCAGCTTTACCCATCCCGAGAAAAAAATATGGCAAACTTGAAGATTTACGCTTCAAGTTTACAAAATTATAAAAGCGACTCGGATTTTGGGCAAATTGCCTTTTACAACGGGTTAGAAAATGCTCATAGAGTTGAGAATTAAGAAGAAAGAAGTTCGACTTGGCTATGGAATTTTAAGCTCATTCTGTACATGAACCAGTCTTTTTAAACTTTTTAAAATATTTAGATTTTCATTTTTTATATGTGATAATCTGAGAGTAAACCAGGGTGGTTTTGAAAAAGTAGTCGAAGGAATTGATTTGGGAATACACACATCTAAGAGGGAGTTTAAGGTGATATAAAAAAAATTAATGACAGTATTCATATTAGCATCGCACCATCTCCGCTATAAGCTCAACGGCTCCTTGCCCTTTGCTCAATAATATTACTATTACTCTTTATTAACATATCAAATCCATTTTTGTTACAGATACTCAATAAAAGTATTAACTAAATTAATTGCAATATTGGCGGCTCCTTGCCTTTCATCCAGCTATGATTTTAACCTAATACAATTAATACTTATAAACTAACAAAAATATACAATTGTCCCGAATACGGCTCCTCGCAATTATCTTGGCAATAAAACGATGGCTCATTGCCGTGGATTCAAAACTGTTGGGTGGCTGACTTTGGTAGTCGCCTCACAAACTACCAAAAAAGAAACAAATGGTAAACTCAAACGCGAGATTTACAACAGGAAGATCTAGTCATAGAGGTGTCTCCAAGATTCTGCTCCCGGTAGCACCCAGCATCACACCCTGCACCAGCTCCAAGAAGCGCGTCGCACCATATCGCAATCTACGGAGCGATACTAGCAAATGCGCACCACCAAGGCCCAAGTGCGACGCACCACCATGGCCCAAGTGCGACACTCCGCGCCATCTTCATCCGCTGGCTCCATCTCCCTGTCCACCTTGATGGAGTACAAAAGGAAAACCGTGGTCACAAAAGCATTAAAACGACTTGAAAGCGGCAAGGCGACCCGCGACACTCGCGACACTTTTGGACCCGCGCTGTCCGGTAAGTCCTATCGATGCATCTTTGGCAAAGGCATTCGAGCCGTCACCCGCTTCGGTACAGACAGCGTTTGTTGGGCCGTCTCCGTTCCAGCACCTCCTGCATTCAGCCAGAGGGTATTCTGCAGGTGCTGCCGAACCTGTAATACCGGACGCCATCGAAGCTAATTAGTGAGAAACTGAATAAGCCCTTCAACAACGTCCGACTGGCAGACGATCGGTGGTTCCAGCCGGAAATCTAAAATTTGATGTTGGTCTCGGACATCTACCCCGAATTGATTCTCCAAGGTGTCCTGCAAAGCCATGGTGGCACAATTGGCCCAAAACAGAAGTCTTTGGACCACCAAGGCCCAAGTGCGACGATCCGCGCCACCTTCATCCGCTGGCTCCATCTCCCTGTCCACCTTGATGGAGAACAAAAGAAAAACCGTGGTCCCAAGAGTATTAAACCGACTTGGAAACGCCAAGGTGATCTGCGACACTCGTCCATTCTTGCACCCGTGCTTTCCGATAAGTCCTAGCGACGCATCTTTGGCAAATGCATTCGGCCCGTCAACCGCTTCGGTACAGACAGCGCTTGTTCGGCCGTCATCCGTTCCAGCACCTCCGGCATTCTGCCAGAGGGTATTCTGCAGGTGCTGCCGAACCTGTAATACCAGATGCCATCGAAGCTAATTAGTGAGAAACTGAAAAGCCCTTCAATAACGTCCGACTGGCAGACGATCGCTGGTTCCAGACCGAAATCTAAAATTTGATGTTGGTCTCGGACATCTACCCCGAATTGATCCTCCAAGGTGTCCAGCCATGGCGGCACAATTGGCCCAAAACAGAAGTCTTCGGGTGAATACTGTCCGGCTCCTGCGCTCACCAGTTAACAGAGCCACTACCTCCTCATTTTTATTGTTTTTGCAATACTGCAAGGCTGGCAGCATGTTCACACAAGAAGTGTATCTAGCCGTCGCTACTTCATGAAGTTGGTTCTAACTCCGGAACCAGAACATAAACATATTCACCACTTACACCTATACTTACACTAAAACATTGTAACATAGAATCAGAAAATACAGACGACAAATAACTTAAAGTGCTAATAAAAGTGTTTTTCTTAAACCAACGAAAATATTTGTTTGCGGAGTATAATCGCTCCCCCAACAATTCAGCAATTCAAGAGAAGTTCATCTGGAAGCCTTGCGGACGCCCTACTACAAGAATGACAAATAAAAACTAATAATCACACAAAAGTGACATAATATTTTTAATAGACAACTAATATAAGAAAACAGAAAAAAAACAATTAGACAAAAAAATAATATAAAAAAAAAAAACAAATTTTTAATTATGGTGTTGGTGACTTTTTTATTGTATAATTATTTAGTTGGCTGGCTCGAGGTGCTGGTTTGTTTTAATAAAACAACGAAAACAATTGTATTGATTATTGCTTCCAATATATTTCAGTTGCGCATCGGCAAACCGTCTTCAGGGCACTAACACAAGGTACACACGTTACACATTTCACGACAAAATTATAATACCCTCTGCAAGGGTATAAAAATGTATGTACCCCAGTAGAGAACAATAGAAAGGGAAGTAGAGAACAATAGAAAGGGAAGCCATATCATATATGGCTAAAATGCGAGCCATGGTACAAGGTAATCGAGTATACCCTGACAATTGCATTTCATACCATATTCATATGTAAGGCAACAACATGAACACTTGCTTGCTTGATGAAATCAAGCAACAAGAAAAAAGGAGAAAACGGTCGGTCGAAAAGTACAGTGCGCGCACGCCAGACTGGCGACGTCGAGACCACGCTTGCACACGTGTGCACAAAAGTACACCGCAGTCGACGTCGGCGTCGAAGGGCCGTTAAGGCGTCGGGTTTGTGCAGTTGGACGAATTCAGTTCATGTCGGTACAGTCGGCGAAGGCGATGACGGGTGTGCTTTAGTAGCAGTGAATAAAAAAACAAAGAGAAAACAAAATAAAATAAAAAAAATTAATTCACAAAGACTAAAAAATAAAAAGAAGACCAAGTGGGTTAATTCTTTTAGTTTTTTTGTGAAGTAAATGGAAGGAAATCTAAATGAAAACAAATTGAACATGCAGAAAAGACACGAACAAAAGTGAGTTACATATTTTAACGGAACGAGAATTGCCCTGACACCAAACACAAAAATCGAGCGAGACTCGACAAGAGGGGGAAGTCGAGCCTAGAGCGAGTAATAAAAAACTCCGAATGGAGTAAGGTGAGCGCCAAAATCCGGGTGTAGGTGTGCGCTGGAAGCACCAGCGTTGCAAAGAAGAACTGGTGGCGATCGCCCATGAGTTCGGGCTGGCTTTGGTGCCGGATTGAGGTCATACATCCGAAATTCGGACTCGGCTTGCCGAATAAGAATCTCCGACCGGCAAAACATTGGAGCCGTCTCCTTGGGGCACCCTACCCGACGTTGGCGGACGGCCGCGTCAAAAATCGGAACCGACCCCGATGAAACTAAGCATGATTTTCGTCCTTTCATATTATTTCCATATCCATATCCATATCCATATCCATTGGTGTACTTGCTGCTTTCGAAACTGAACGATAAGCGCAGATGAAAAAGGGGGCACTATTCAAATGAGCTAAATGTTTTATACGTTCGTTACGCAAGTAAATAGGAAACAAGTATTAAAAATCCGGCCAAATCCCAAATCATAACACTTTTCCTGGAACAGGTAGAAGTATTAGAAACAAAATGCAAAACAAAAATGTACAATTAAGTGCGTTGATCTGTGATCTACACGCATTTCCACATGTCAAGAAAAGGTGCGCTATTCAAGTGAGCGGCAGTGTATATATGCTCACTACCGTTACGCATCACTCTTGATAAGTATTTGGAAGTTAAAACGAGAAAGAAGGGCTATCTTCGGCACGCCAAAGATCTAATACCCTTGCAGACCCAACCTTTTCATAATGCTCATAGTGCTTTGCCCCTATCTAAGAAGTACCGGGAAAGTAGTAAATGCCGAGTTTGGCCAAGATATTTTGATAAACAAAATGTTTTTTCATACAACTTAATTTTCAACCGAACCGGCGGGGGAACATTTTTTCAGCCTGTCTGGCAAGCTAGGCCCCTGCTCATAGCTGGGAATGGTCAGCGACTTCCCGAAGGTATCCTGAAAGCAACAGCGTAGTCTGCTGTTGATAGGAATAAGGGAGGATAATTTCTGGTTGGTCTAGCCGGAACAGAGAAGTGAAGACGCCCTAGCACAAAAGGAGAATCTAGAAGGACAACATCGAGAATTCTCGTACGGTTGGCTAATGACGGAAGGTTAAGAAGAAACAGCGTGCTGGAGTAGGATGGCAACCGAAGATTAGGGTCCCAATTTAAGCCTCGTAAGGCAAATAGCAGAAATTGCTTCTAAACAGATTCAATTCAATTCTGGCTATTGCTATTGTTTGTCAAGTGACCGGTAGAGATGACAGCGATGGCTGCGTGCAGTAACAGCAGAAGACAATTACAGCTTAAGAGCAAATGATGTTTACTATTTGTAAGTTGCTGGCTACTCTCTTCATCGGCCGTTTGCCTCCTGCATTGACGCCCGCTGCCCATCGTTCTGAGCGGAGCTCTATTTCGTTCGTTTTGCATATAGTTTAGCTTTTCGTTTGATCGCAAGCAAGGCACAACTATTTCGACTGCCGAGCAATATTATAACATTTCGTAAACAATAATAAGTGCCCTGTGCGGTAAATAAATACATTTAAAACTAAATATAAAACATCGAAGTTATAATGCGGAGACCAGATGCAAGAAGTTTTTTTATAAAAGGATCGTTAAACTCTATAGACCATCGTTTAATGAATCCAACTACACCTTTTGCCTCGTTAACGATGCTATCTATGTAAAGATTGAAACAGAGTTTAGAATCAAAAATAACGCCTAGATCCTTAGCTGTTAGTATACGTTGCAAAGGGATATTGTCCATTGTATAACTGACAAGATAAGGTGTAGTACGATTAAATGTCATACACATACACTTTGAACAATTTAGATGCAATTGATTGGCCGAACACCAAACATGCATAGCGTTCAAATCGTCTTGTAGATGAGAATGATGTAGGGGATTAGTGTATGATAGAAAAGGTTTGACATCGTCCGCATACATGAGTACACGGGCATGTGATATAACGGAGGGGAGATCATTTATAAAAAGAGTAAAAAGTGAAGGTCCAAGATGATTACCTTGAGGAAAACCAGAAGTAACGTGAAGACGTTTAGAAGTAGTCAGCCTCAGCATTAATCTTTGGGTCCTACCTGTTAAATAAGAATTTATCCAAAGCAAAAGAGACGGAAGGAAACGCATTCGGTCAAGTTTAAAAAGTAATATGTCATGGTGCACAGAGTCAAGCGCCTAACTGAAGTCAGTGTAAATGATATCAGTTAGGAAGTAAACTCAGGCGGATTGGTCGTCGTTGACCGATTCTTTACGAATCCATGTTGAACAACTGATTTGCACAAATACTAAAAATTTGAAGTGATTATTTTTTCAAATAATTTAGGAATAGCGGACAGTTATGCAATTTCCCTGTAATTTTGTATATCAGACTTCCCACCTTTCTTGTGAAGAGGAAAGATATAAGATTCTTTCCAAAGAGATGGAAAGAAAAAAACTTCAGGGGATAGATTAAAAGCTTTCAGTAATGGATAAAGAAGGGAAGAAGTACACTAGGAATATTGTCAGGCTCAGAAGAGTAAGAAGATTTTAAAGAGTTTATAGCTAATAGGAGAGAGGAGTGTGAAATAATGGGAGGAGGTATAAACACCCGGAAGAAATCGTATAAGGGTAA
The DNA here is from genome assembly GCF_030788295.1 of Drosophila virilis. Classification (NCBI taxonomy): domain Eukaryota; kingdom Metazoa; phylum Arthropoda; class Insecta; order Diptera; family Drosophilidae; genus Drosophila; species Drosophila virilis. The sequence goes on along the minus strand of NW_027212865.1, from coordinate 76,054 downwards.
GAATTAGTATTAGGACAGACTGAAGAGTAAGTTGATTGGAACAAATTAGCAAAGAGGTTAGCGGAATCAGAGTCAATACCAGCTTTACCCATCCCGAGAAAAAAATATGGCAAACTTGAAGATTTACGCTTCAAGTTTACAAAATTATAAAAGCGACTCGGATTTTGGGCAAATTGCCTTTTACAACGGGTTAGAAAATGCTCATAGAGTTGAGAATTAAGAAGAAAGAAGTTCGACTTGGCTATGGAATTTTAAGCTCAGTCTGTACATGAACCAGTCTTTTTAAACTTTTTAAAATATTTAGATTTTCATTTTTTATATGTGATAATCTGAGAGTAAACCAGGGTGGTTCTGAATAAGTAGTCGAAGGAATTGATTTGGGAATACACACATCTAAGAGGGAGTTTAAGGTGATATAAAAAAAATTAATGACAGTATTCATATTAGCATCGCACCATCTCCGCTATAAGCTCAACGGCTCCTTGCCCTTTGCTCAATAATATTACTATTACTCTTTATTAACATATCAAATCCATTTTTGTTACAGATACTCAATAAAAGTATTAACTAAATTAATTGCAATATTGGCGGCTCGTTGCCTTTCATCCAGCTATGATTTTAACCTAATACAATTAATACTTATAAACTAACAAAAATATACAATTGTCCCGAATACGGCTCCTCGCAATTATCTTGGCAATAAAACGATGGCTCATTGCCGTGGATTCAAAACTGTTGGGTGGCTGACTTTGGTAGTCGCCTCACAAACTACCAAAAAAGAAACAAATGGTAAACTCAAACGCGAGATTTACAACAGGAAGATCTAGTCATAGAGGTGTCTCCAAGATTCTGCTCCCGGTAGCACCCAGCATCACACCCTGCACCAGCTCCAAGAAGCGCGTCGCACCATATCGCAATCTACGGAGCGATACTAGCAAATGCGCACCACCAAGGCCCAAGTGCGACGCACCACCATGGCCCAAGTGCGACACTCCGCGCCATCTTCATCCGCTGGCTCCATCTCCCTGTCCACCTTGATGGAGTACAAAAGGAAAACCGTGGTCACAAAAGCATTAAACCGACTTGAAAGCGGCAAGGCGACCCGCGACACTCGCGACACTTTTGGACCCGCGCTGTCCGGTAAGTCCTATCGATGCATCTTTGGCAAAGGCATTCGAGCCGTCACCCGCTTCGGTACAGACAGCGTTTGTTCGGCCGTCTCCGTTCCAGCACCTCCTGCATTCAGCCAGAGGGTATTCTGCAGGTGCTGCCGAACCTGTAATACCGGACGCCATCGAAGCTAATTAGTGAGAAACTGAATAAGCCCTTCAACAACGTCCGACTGGCAGACGATCGGTGGTTCCAGCCGGAAATCTAAAATTTGATGTTGGTCTCGGACATCTACCCGGAATTGATTCTCCAAGGTGTCCTGCAAAGCCATGGTGGCACAATTGGCCCAAAACAGAAGTCTTTGGACCACCAAGGCCCAAGTGCGACGATCCGCGCCACCTTCATCCGCTGGCTCCATCTCCCTGTCCACCTTGATGGAGAACAAAAGAAAAACCGTGGTCCCAAGAGTATTAAACCGACTTGGAAACGCCAAGGTGATCTGCGACACTCGTCCATTCTTGCACCCGTGCTTTCCGATAAGTCTTAGCGACGCATCTTTGGCAAAGGCATTCGGCCCGTCAACCGCTTCGGTACAGACAGCGCTTGTTCGGCCGTCATCCGTTCCAGCACCTCCGGCATTCTGCCAGAGGGTATTCTGCAGGTGCTGCCGAACCTGTAATACCAGATGCCATCGAAGCTAATTAGTGAGAAACTGAAAAGCCCTTCAATAACGTCCGACTGGCAGACGATCGCTGGTTCCAGACCGAAATCTAAAATTTGATGTTGGTCTCGGACATCTACCCCGAATTGATCCTCCAAGGTGTCCAGCCATGGCGGCACAATTGGCCCAAAACAGAAGTCTTCGGGTGAATACTGTCCGGCTCCTGCGCTCACCAGTTAACAGAGCCACTACCTCCTCATTTTTATTGCAAGGCTGGCAGCATGTTCACACAAGAAGTGTATCTAGCCGTCGCTACTTCATGAAGTTGGTTCTAACTCCGGAACCAGAACATAAACATATTCACCACTTACACCTATACTTACACTAAAACATTGTAACATAGAATCAGAAAATACAGACGACAAATAACTTAAAGTGCTAATAAAAGTGTTTTTCTTAAACCAACGAAAATATTTGTTTGCGGAGTATAATCGCTCCCCCAACAATTCAGCAATTCAAGAGAAGTTCATCTGGAAGCCTTGCGGACGCCCTACTACAAGAATGACAAATAAAAACTAATAATCACACAAAAAAGTGACATAATATTTTTAATAGACAACTAATACATTATATAAGAAAACAGAAAAAAAACAATTAGACAAAAAAATAATATAAAAAAAAAAACAAATTTTTAATTATGGTGTTGGTGACTTTTTTATTGTATAATTATTTAGTTGGCTGGCTCGAGATGCTGGTTTGTTTTAATAAAACAACGAAAACAATTGTATTGATTATTGCTTCCAATATATTTCAGTTGCGCATCGGCAAACCGTCTTCAGGGCACTAACACAAGGTACACAAGGATTTATATACTTACGTCATACTTACTAGCCAGCCCCATCTTTCTTATTTTTGTTATTCAGGGGAGAGGGCGGACAGCTTATTAAAATGATATTCTCATCAATTACGGCGTGGATTGGGGTGTTAACATAATGAATCTTCCACTGCAAGGTTCCAATTAACTTACTCACTTCAGGAAAAACATGTTCCTGCGTCCCATAATATGAAATTGCTCCCCAAACCCCAACCATTACGCCGTCCACTCGACTATGCAATCGGTTATGTTTATGCTATTCATTCCTTAAATCATGAAAGTATTAGTTATATCCATCCTGGCCATCCAAATTACATTTTTACCGTCTGAGAATATAACTCGATTCCATTTCCGCTGCACGGCTATATTGCCTCGGTAAAAAACTGCTGCTCTTTTCGAACACAGTTCACTGGTGTTTTTTTTTTTTTTTGTTTTTGACGTTTTAGGTATCGTGCTGTCGAAATAACGTTCAAGTGTAGAAACACTGGCAATAACAGCCGATTTTTCCTTTGTTTTGGCATCGGAGTCATGCTAGTTCGACGCACACCTCAAAGTAACTCTTAACAACCGATGAAACTAAGCATGATTTTCGTCCTTTCATATTATTTCCATATCCATTTGGATTCTGTACAAAATTGCTTCAGATTTTTTGACTTTCGTTAATTTCTCTCTTTAAAAGTTTCAATCTAGCTTATTTCCTCATTGTTTAATGGTTTTGCACGTCCCATTTTAGTTAGTTAGTGTAATTGCTGCTTTCAAAACTGAACGATAAGCGCAGATGAAAGAGGGAGCACTATTCATTTAAGCTAAATATTTTATACGTTCGGTTCGCAAGTAAATCGGAATCAAGTATTAAAAATCCGGCCAACTCCCAAATTATAACACTTTTCCTGGAACAGATAGAAGTATTACAAACAAAATGCGCAAAACAAAGGAACAATAGGTTCCCAGACCTAACCTTTTCATAATGAATGAAGTACCGGGAAAATAGTCAATGCCGAGTTTGGTCAAGATATTTTGAAAAACAAAATGTTTTTTCATACAACTTAATTTTCGACCGATCCGGCGGGGGAACATTTTTTCAGCCTGTCTGGCAAGCTATGCCCCTGCTCATAGCTGGGAATGGTCACCGACTTCCCGAAGGTATCCTGAAAGCAACAGCATAGTCTGCTGTTGATAGGAATAAGGGAGGATAATTTCTGGTTGGTCTAGCCGGAACAGAGAAGTGAAGACGCCCTAGCACAAAAGGAGAATCTAGAAGGACAACATCGAGAATTGTCCTACGGTCGGCTAATGACGGAAGGTTAAGAAGAAGCAGCGTGCTGGAGTAGGATAGCAACCGAAGATTAGGGTCCCAATTTAAGCCTCGTAAGGCAAATAGCAGAAATTGCTTCTAAACAGATTTAATTCGATTCTGGCTATTGCTATTGTTTGGTCAAGTGACCGGTAGAGATGACAGCGACGGCTGCGCGCAGTAACAGCAGAAGACAATTACAGCTTAAGAGCAAATGATGTTTGCTATTTGTAAGTTGCTGCCTACTCTCTTCATCGGCCTCCTGCATTGACGCCCGCTGCCCATCGTTCTGAGCGGAGCTCTATTTCGTTCGTTTTACATATAGTTTAGCTTTTCGTTTGATCGCAAGCAAGGCACAACTATTTCGAGTTGACTGCCAAGCAATATTATAACATTTCGTAAACTATAATAAGTGCCCTATGCGGTAAATAAATACATTTAAAACTAAATATAAAAAATCGAATTTTGTTGCACACAAATCAGTGCTAATTAATTAGTTGCAAAATGGCTTGTAACTACACAGGTTTAATGCGGAGACCAGATGCAAGAAGTTTTTTTATAAAAGGATCGTTAAAATCTATAGACTATCGTTTAATGAATCCAACTACACCTTTTGCCTCGTTAACGATTCTATCTATGTAAAGATTGAAACAGAGTTTAGAATCAAAAATAACGCTTAGATCCTTAGCTGTTAGTATACGTTGCAAAGGAATATTGTCGATTCTATAACTGACAAGATAAGGTGTAGTACGATTAAATGTCATAAACATACACCTTGAACAGTTTAGATGCAATTGATTGGCCGAACACCAAACTTGCATAGCGTTCAAATCGTCTTGTAGACGAGAATCATGTAGGGGATTAGTGTATGATAGAAAAGGTTTGACATCGTCCGCATACATGAGTACACAGGCATGTGATATAACGGAGGGGAGATCATTTATAAAAAGAGTAAAAAGTGAAGGTCCAAGATGATTACCTTGAGGAAAACCAGAAGTAACGTGAAGACGTTTAGAAGTAGTCAGCCTCAACATTACTCTTTGGGTCCTACCTTTTAAATAAGAATTTATCCAAAACAAAAGAGACGGAAGGAAACGCATTCGGTCATGTAAATGATATCAGTTAGGAAGTAAACTCAAGCGGATTGATTTGCACAAATACTAAAAATTTGAAGTGATTATTTTTTCAAATAATTTAGGAATAGCGGAATAGTTATGCAATGGCCCACCTTTCTTGTGAAGAGGAAAGATATAAGATTCTTTCCAAAGAGATGGGAAGACAGAAGCTTCAGGGGATGGATTAAAAAGCTTCAGTAATGGATAAAGAAGGGAAAAACTACATTAGGAATATTGTCAGGCCCAGAATAGTGAGAAGATTTAAATAGATAATAGTTAATAGGAGAGAGGAGTGTGAAATAATGGGAGGAGGTATAAGCTAGCGGAAGAAATCGTATAAGGGTAAGAAATAGTATTAGGACAGACTGAAGAGTAAGTTGATTGGAACAAATTAGCAAAGAATTTGGCAGAATCAGAGTCAATACCAGCTTTATCCATCCCGAGAAAAAAATATGGCAAACGTGAAGACTTACGCTTTGAGTTTACAAAATTATAAAAGCGACTCGGATTTTGGGCAAATTGCCTTTTACAACGTGAGTATCCTGACCAAACCAAACCCAGATCCACCTCTACACACCTACACCATCGGGCCGTGGCCTCGTACCATCTATGCTAGCGGGCCGTGGCCTCGCACCAACTACACTAGCGGGCCGTGGCCTCGCACCAACTACGCTTGCGGCCGTCGCCTCGCACCAACTCCACTACCTAAACAGCAACCGGCAATGCCCACCCCGGAGCCACAATCTCGTACCGCATGCCCCTCGTTTGAAGTTAGGTCGAACACCGGTTAGTTCCGATGTTAAGGTAAGCCGGGTTACCAGGAAACAGGGAACAATCCAATACTTTCTAGATAATTACAACATTGGCACTTTATTCATTATTATTCATTCCGACCTAATCGTAAATCCTAAGCTAAACCCTGCCGCACTGTTTTCTGGAGCCCTAGCGCTCCACTATACCATCTATGATTTCGTTTATCTCGCGCGGCACTTCTACTCACCCTTAACGTTCGATCACAAGTGCCGGCACGCTCGCCGGCAAGCCATGCGCTCGCTTCGGCTGCTCAACCTCGCCGCGAGCTTTCGCAACTTCGCCGCCGAATTGAAGTTGCGCTCTCAAAAACGGTGTTGAGCAACCGATCGACAACGCACGGTTGCAGCGGCGGCCGGCGGTTAAATTCAAATTCCTCTTTGCTAAGAATCGAACTGATTATATTACTGATGGCTCCTTGCCTCTTATTGCACTAAGATCTTAACCTAATATAATGAATACTTATAACTAAAGAAAATTAATGCGTTGTCCCGCCAGTGGCTCCTTGCCGTAATTTGGCCAAAGGGATGACGGCTCCTTGCCGTGGAAACTGTGGGGTGGCTGGTCTACTTAGCCGCCTCACACCCCCTCCTCACTTTGGACAGGTGACGGTCACGTCGCCTTTCGCGTTCAGCGTAACGCTGTACTCGCTCTCCCCGTCTGACACGTGGAACCGAGTACGTCGGCACCGGAAGCGGCGGATTCGTGCCTCTCTGGCGATTAGGTCCACCACGCCCGACGACAACGGTGTGTCAAGGGAAACACCTTCCAGCCTGAGGGGGTGGAATCGGGCACGGGTTCCTCGACAGGGCCCTCCGGTTTTACCCCGTCAGCACTGTGGGCGATCGCCTCGACCTCGGTGTCGGGTTTCTTGGGGTGGCTCTCCGGTGTGACCCTCACGTCCGGTGTGACCCTCACTGCGGGCGACCGTGTCGACCTCGGTGTCGGGTTCCTCCTCCAGCACTGAGTCCAGGCTAGTGTCCCACCTGTCGATGCCATCGAAAAGGTCCACTATGTCGTCCCACAACGCGCTCTCTGTGGGAGTCTTTAGAGCCATGGGGGAGGAATCCTGGGTTGGACTCAAAAGCTTGGGCGACGAAGCCGTCACCACCGCGTCCTCTTCCTCGGCCCAGACTTCATCCCGGCCTTCCTGGCGAACCGTGAAGGAACCTTTTCCGGATGGCGCCTTGCCTTCTTGGCCGTTCTCTTCGATAGTACTCACGCCCCTGGCATGGGTCACGCGGACGGCCTGCGGCTCCCGGCCCGGGGAAAGGCTCGGTGTCCCCGCTGCTGTTGTCTTCGTCTGACGATATGACGATAACTTCGGGTTCCATCTGAAAGTTCAGCTTACTGGTTAACTGACTCTTTACTTATTTGTTAATGCCCTATTCTCTCAGTGCGGCTCACACTTTACTATGCTGATTCAGAATTATGTTGTTAATGTTAGTTTTATCTACGCTTAATCATAATAGTTTCGTTGGGCGACGGGTATTGCTCTCATCCTTCGCTTACTCGTGGGCAGTTGCGTGCCCTGGATCTTCGTCTTCTTCGTCGCTCATCGTGTTCCTGTAGAATGGTTTCAATTGTGAGATGTTGGCCACCCTCTTCTTGCGGTCGTCTGATTTCACCAGCCGCACAATATTGGGGGATATGAATTTGACGACTTTGTAGGGGCCGTCAAATTTGGGTGCCAACTGGTGCTGCCTCAACAGGACCATCGAGTCCAACGAGGGCCGCCACTCTCGTCTCCGCAAGTTGTAATGCCTGCCCTGGTCCTTTGATTCGCGCTGGAGGTTGCTGTGGGTAACCGAGGTTCCCTGCCCTGCATCAGGAAACCGGGGCTAAAGCCCGTTGAATCTGCCACGCTCGTGTTGACCGCCAGCGAGATCTCGGGCAAGAGTTCATCCCATGAACTCTGGTGGCCCTCAATAGATTGCGCTATCATGGTCTTTACAGTCCGGTTAGTCCTCTCAGTGGGATTCTCTTGCAGACAGTACGGGGCGGTATACTGGATCTCTACACCCAGGGACTCCAAAAATGACTTGAAGCTCCGACTCGTAAATTGTACCCCGTTATCGTACACAAACTTTCTAGGTACCCCGAACCTACTTAGAATCCTCTCTCGAAACGCAGTTTGCAGGTGTGCTGCCGTGGCTCTTCTGAGAGCCACCCATTTCGACAAAGCGTCATGGAACACCAATAGCATCGTGTTTCCATGTTTCGACCGTGGAAGGGGTCCAACGAAGTCCGCGCAAAATACCGCCATCGGCTCTGCCACCTGCCTCGTCAGCATGCGACCAGCCGGTTTGAGTTGCTCACTCTTGAATTTTTGGCAGTTTTCGCAACATTTCACGTATCTGGCGGCATCGCGGAACATACCCGGCCAGTAGTACCGCTGGGCTGAACGTCAAATTGGAATTGCTGCAGTTCCAATACCCATCGCGCAATCCTTCCCGACGGGCTCTCGATCGAATTCAGCCACTTGAGCGCTAGATGGTCCGTTATTACGTCGAATCGGTACCCTTCTAGGTAGCAACGCAACTTCCGGATCGACCACACGATTGCCAGGCACTCTTTCTCAGTGGCGGAATAGTTTACCTCGGCCTTTAGCAACTTTCGGCTCGCGTATGCTATCACCCGCTCTTGGCCATCGATCGTCTGCGTCAGCACTGCACCGAGGCCATACTTACTCGCGTCAGTCTGCAAGACGAACTAGGTGGAAAAGTCGGGGCACGCCAACACAGGGGCAGCCGTCAAGCTCTCCTTCAATTGACGCAATGCCTCCTCCTGTACTTGCTCCCATGCCCATTTCTGCCCCTTCTTTAAGAGCGCTGTGAGTGGCTGTACCTGGGTCGTGAAATTGGCTACGATACGCCTGTACCATGACGCCATCCCGAGACACTGTCGCAGTTCTTTGCAATTTGTTGGGGCCCTCAGGTTTCGTATCGCCTCCACTTTCTCCGGATCGGTCCGTATCCCTTCTCCGCAAATTACATGTCCTAGGTAGACTAACCTCTCCCGGAAGAAGCTGAATTTTTTCCTATTTAACCGGAGATTGGCCGCCCTTAGCCGGCGGAATACCTCCCTCAAATTCTCTACATGCTGTGTTTTCGTCGCTCCTATTACCACGATGTCGTCTAGGTAAGCGAACGCATGAGTCTCCATCTGCGGCCCTATTACCGTATCCAAAGCGCGCTGGAATGTCGCACACGCCGAGTGTAAGCCGAATTGCATCACCCGCCATTGGAAAAGACCTCTTCCAGGGACTGTGAACGCCGTACACTCCGGGCTATCGGCTGCCATTTGTATCTGCCAGTACCCGTGCTTCAAATCCAGAGTGGAGATGAACCGGGCGTTTCGCAACCGCTCCAGGATGTGGTTAATACGAGGCACCGGATAAGCGTCCGGAATGGAATGCGCGTTGAGTTGTCGGTATTCAATGCACATACGCCACTCGCTAGTCTTCTTCTTGACCAAGACGATCGGGGCGCTGTGCGGACTACGCGACGGCTCGATGGCATTTGCCCGGATCAACTCATCCACTTGCTCGTCGATCACCCTCTGCATGGCCGGATTCTTGGGGTAGTACCTTTGTTTCAACGGCTTGTCATCCTTCAGCCGGATTCGGTGCTCCGCGATGTGCGAGATTCCCTGCAGCCCCTCGAAGAGAGCCAGCTCTGACACCAGGAACTCCCTCAGTTCTGGATCCAGATCCGCTGGCCACTCCGCCTCTTCAATGCCGTTCTCGCTCCCTCCTGGCACCACTTCGACTCTAGACAGAACTCCATGGCCGCTCGGTTCTGACAGTCGCTCTTGGCCTTCTATGTCCGTGTGGATTCTGGTCATCGCTCCTACTCCGTCCTTTCTCTTGCACGTTCCCGCCGTGCCGCTTCCGTAGCCATTAGAAGTCTGCCTCTGCAGCTCTATGCGCCACCTCTTGGGTTTTCCAGGCTGTCGATTCGCGCCGGACTTTACTCCCCTTTTCCTGATCTTTTCCGTCGAAGGCCCAGCAGGTACTCCCTTCTCATGACTTGGGAGGCCTGCCTTTGGCTCCCTCTGTAGCCGAGCAATTGCTCCCTTTCCATGCCTTGGGAGGCCTTCCTCCGGCTCCCTCTGTAGCCGAGCAAGTGCTCCCTTTCCATGCCTTGGGAGGCCTTCCTCCGGCTCCCCCTGTGGCCGAGCAGGTGCCCCCTTTCAATGCCTTGGGAGGCCTTCCTCCGGCTTCCTCTGTAGCCGAGCAGGTGCTCCCTTTCCATGCCTTGGGAGGCCTTCCTCTGGCTCCCTCTGTAGCCGAGCAGGTGCTCCCTTTCCGTGCCTTGGGAGGCCTTCCTCTGGCTCCCTCTGGAGCTGAGCAGGTGCTCCCTTTCCGTGCCTTGGGAGGCCTTCCTCCGGCTCCCTCTGTAGCCGAGCAGGTACTCCCTTCTCATGACTTGGGAGGCCTGCCTTTGGCTCCCTCTGTAGCCGAGCAGGTGCTCCCTTTCCGTGCCTTGGGAGGCCTTCCTCCGGCTCCCTCTGTAGCCGAGCAAGTGCTCCCTTTCCATGCCTTGGGATGCCTTCCTCCGGCTCCCTCTGTAGCCGAGCAGGTGCTCCCTTTCCGTGCCTTAGGAGGCCTTCCTCTGGCTCCCTCTGGAGCCGACCAGGTGCTCCCTTTCCGTGCCTTGGGAGGCCTTCCTCCGGCTCCCTCTGTAGCCGAGCAGGTGCTCCCCCATCAAGACTTGGGATACCTTCCTCCGGCTCCCTCTGTAGCCGAGCAGGTGCTCCCTTTCCATGCCTTGGGAGGCCTTTCTCCGGCTCCCTCTGTAGCCGAGCAGGTGCTCCCTTTCCATGCCTTGGGAGGCCTTCCTCCGGCTCCCTCTGTAGCCGAGCAGGTGCTTCCTTTCCATGCCTTGGGAGGCCTTCTTCCGGCTCCCTCTGTAGCCGAGCAGGTGCTCCCTTTCCATGCCTTGGGAGGCCTTCCTCCGGCTCCCTCTGTAGCCGAGCAGGTGCTCCCTTTCCATGCCTTGGGAGGCCTTCCTCCGGCTCCCTCTGTAGCCGAGCAGGTGCTCCCTTTCCATGTCTTGGGAGGCCTTCCTCCGGCTCCCTCTGTAGCCGAGCAGGTGCTCCCTTTCCATGCCTTCGGAGGCCTTCCTCCGGCTTCCTCTGTAGCCGAGCAGGTGCTCCCTTTCCATGCCTTGGGAGGCCTTCCTCCGGCTTCCTCTGTAGCCGAGCAGGTGCTCCCTTTCCGTGCCTTGGGTGGCCTTCCTCTGGCTCCCTCTGGAGCTGAGCAGGTGCTCCCTTTCCGTGCCTTGGGAGGACTTCCTCCGGCTCCCTCTGTAGCCGAGCAGGTGCTCCCCCATCAAGACTTGGGAGACCTTCCTCCGGCTCCCTCTGTAGCCAAGCAGGTGCTCCCTTTCCATGCCTTGGGTGGCCTTTCTCCGGCTCCCTCTGTAGCCGAGCAGGTGTTCCCTTTCCATGCCTTGGGAGGCCTTCCTCCGGCTCCCTCTGTTGCCGAGCAGGTGCTCCCTTTCAATGCCTTGGGAGGCCTTCCTCCGGCTCCCTCTGTAGCCGAGCAGGTGCTCCCTTTCCGTGCCTTGGGAGGCCTTCCTCCGGCTCCCTCTGTAGCCGAGCAAGTGCTCCCTTTCCATGCCTTGGGAGGCCTTCCTCCGGCTCCCCCTGTAGCCGAGCAGGTGCTCCCTTTCAATGCCTTGGGAGGCCTTCCTCCGGCTCCCTCTGTAGCCGAGCAGGTGCTTCCTTTCCATGCCTTGGAAGGCCTTCTTCCGGCTCCCTCTGTAGCCTAGCAGGTGCTCCCTTTCCATGCCTTGGGAGGCCTTCCTCCGGCTCCCTCTGTAGCCGAGCAGGTGCTCCCTTTCCATGCCTTGGGAGGCCTTCCTCCGGCTCCCTCTGTAGCCGAGCAGGTACTCCCTTCTCATGACTTGGGAGGCCTGCCTTTGGCTCCCTCTGTAGCCGAGCAGGTGCTCCCTTTCCGTGCCTTGGGAGGCCTTCCTCCGGCTCCCTCTGTAGCCGAGCAAGTGCTCCCTTTCCATGTTGTGGGATGCCTTCCTCCGGCTCCCTCTGTAGCCGAGCAGGTGCTCCCTTTCCGTGCCTTAGGAGGCCTTCCTCTGGCTCCCTCTGGAGCCGAGCAGGTGCTCCCCCATCACGACTTGGGAGACCTTCCTCCGGCTCCCTCTGTAGCCGAGCAAGTGCTCCCTTTCCATGCCTTGGGAGGCCTTTCTCCGGCTCCCTCTGTAGCCGAGCAGGTGCTCCCTTTCCATGCCTTGGGAGGCCTTCCTCCGGCTCCCTCTGTAGCCGAGCAGGTGCTTCCTTTCCATGCCTTGGAAGGCCTTCTTCCGGCTCCCTCTGTAGCCGAGCAGGTGCTCCCTTTCCATGCCTTGGGAGGCCTTCCTCCGGCTCCCTCTGTAGCCGAGCAGGTGCTCCCTTTCCATGCCTTCGGAGGCCTTCCTCTGGCTCCCTCTGGAGCCGAGCAGGTGCTCCCTTTCCGTGCCTTGGGAGGCCTTCCTCCGGCTCCCTCTGTAGCCGAGCAGGTGCTCCCCCATCAAGAGTGGGAGACCTTCCTCCGGCTCCCTCTGTAGCCGAGCAGGTGCTCCCTTTTCGTGCCTTGGGACGCCTTCCTCCGGCTCCCTCTGTAGCCGAGCAGGTGCTCCCCCATCAAGACTTGGGAGACCTTCCTCCGGCTCCCTCTGTAGCCGAGCAGGTGCTCCCTTTCCATGCCTTGGGAGGCCTTTCTCCGGCTCCCTCTGTAGCCGAGCAGGTGCTCCCTTTCCATGCCTTGGGAGGCCTTTCTCCGGCTCCCTCTGTAGCCGAGCAGGTGCTCCCTTTCCATGCCTTGGGAGGCCTTCCTCCGGCTCCCTCTGTAGCCGAGCAGGTGCTTCCTTTCCGTTCCTTGGAAGGCCTTCTTCCGGCTCCCTCTGTAGCCGAGCAGGTGCTCCCTTTCCATGCCTTGGAAGGCCTTCCTCCGGCTCCCTCTGTAGCCGAGCAGGTGCTCCCTTTCCATGCCTTGGGAGGCCTTCCTCCGGCTCCCTCTGTAGCCGAGCAGGTGCTCCCTTTCCATGTCTTGGGAGGCCTTCCTCCGGCTCCCTCTGTAGCCGAGCAGGTGCTCCCTTTCCATGCCTTGGGAGGCCTTTCTCCGGCTCCCTCTGTAGCCGAGCAGGTGCTCCCTTTCCATGCCTTGGGAGGCCTTCCTCCGGCTCCCTCTGTAGCCGAGCAGGTGCTTCCTTTCCATGCCTTGGAAGGCCTTCTTCCGGCTCCCTCTTTAGCCGAGCAGGTGCTCCCTTTCCATGCCTTGGGAGGCCTTCCTCCGGCTCCCTCTGTAGCCGAGCAGGTGCTCCCTTTCCATGCCTTGGGAGGCCTTCCTCCGGCTCCCTCTGTAGCCGAGCAGGTGCTCCCTTTCCGTGCCTTGGGAGGCCTTCCTCTGGCTCCCTCTGGAGCTGAGCAGGTGCTCCCTTTCCGTGCCTTGGGAGGCCTTCCTCCGGCTCCCTCTGTAGCCGAGCAGGTACTCCCTTCTCATGACTTGGGAGGCCTGCCTTTGGCTCCCTCTGTAGCCGAGCAGGTGCTCCCTTTCCGTGCCTTGGGAGGCCTTCCTCCGGCTCCCTCTGTAGCCGAGCAAGTGCTCCCTTTCCATGCCTTGGGATGCCTTCCTCCGGCTCCCTCTCTAGCCGAGCAGGTGCTCCCTTTCCGTGCCTTAGGAGGCCTTCCTCTGGCTCCCTCTGGAGCCGAGCAGGTGCTCCCCCATCAAGACTTGGGAGACCTTCCTCCGGCTCCCTCTGTAGCCGAGCAAGTGCTCCCTTTCCATGCCTTGGGAGGCCTTTCTCCGGCTCCCTCTGTAGCCGAGCAGGTGCTCCCTTTCCATGCCTTGGGAGGCCTTCCTCCGGCTCCCTCTGTAGCCGAGCAGGTGCTTCCTTTCCATGCCTTGGAAGGCCTTCTTCCGGCTCCCTCTGTAGCCGAGCAGGTGCTCCCTTTCCATGCCTTGGGAGGCCTTCCTCCGGCTCCCTCTGTAGCCGAGCAGGTGCTCCCTTTCCATGCCTTGGGAGGCCTTCCTCCGGCTCCCTCTGTAGCCGAGCAGGTGCTCCCTTTCCATGCCTTCGGAGGCCTTACTCTGGCTCCCTCTGGAGCCGAGCAGGTGCTCCCTTTCCGTGCCTTGGGAGGCCTTCCTCCGGCTCCCTCTGTAGCCGAGCAGGTGCTCCCCCATCAAGAGTGGGAGACCTTCCTCCGGCTCCCTCTGTAGCCGAGCAGATGCTCCCTTTTCGTGCCTTGGGACGCCTTCCTCCGGCTCCCTCTGTAGTTGAGCAGGTGCTCCCCCATCAAGACTTGGGAGACCTTCCTCCGGCTCCCTCTGTAGCCGAGCAGGTGCTCCCTTTCCATGCCTTGGGAGGCCTTTCTCCGGCTCCCTCTGTAGCCGAGCAGGTGCTCCCTTTCCATGCCTTGGGAGGCCTTTTTCCGGCTCCCTCTGTAGCCGAGCAGGTGCTCCCTTTCCATGCCTTGGGAGGCCTTCCTCCGGCTCCCTCTGTAGCCAAGCAGGTGCTTCCTTTCCGTTCCTTGGAAGGCCTTCTTCCGGCTCCCTCTGTAGCCGAGCAGGTGCTCCCTTTCCATGCCTTGGGAGGCCTTCCTCCGGCTCCCTCTGTAGCCGAGCAGGTGCTCCCTTTACATGCCTTGGGAGGCCTTCCTCCGGCTCCCTCTGTAGCCGAGCAGGTGCTCCCTTCCGTGCCTTGGGAGGCCTTCCTCCGGCTCCCTCTGTAGCCGAGCAGGTGCTCCCTTTCCATGCCTTGGGAGGCCTTCCTCCGGCTCCCTCTGTAGCCGAGCAGGTGCTCCCTTTCCGTGCCTTGGGAGGCCTTCCTCTGGCTCCCTCTGGAGCTGAGCAGGTGCTCCCTTTCCGTGCCTTGGGAGGCCTTCCTCCGGCTCCCTCTGTAGCCGAGCAGGTACTCCCTTCTCATGACTTGGGAGGCCTGCCTTTGGCTCCCTCTGTAGCCGAGCAAGTGCTCCCTTTCCATGCCTTGGGATGCCTTCCTCCGGCTCCCTCTCTAGCCGAGCAGGTGCTCCCTTTCCGTGCCTTAGGAGGCCTTCCTCTGGCTCCCTCTGGAGCCGAGCAGGTGCTCCCCCATCAAGACTTGGGAGACCTTCCTCCGGCTCCCTCTGTAGCCGAGCAAGTGCTCCCTTTCCATGCCTTGGGAGGCCTTTCTCCGGCTCCCTCTGTAGCCGAGCAGGTGCTCCCTTTCCATGCCTTGGGAGGCCTTCCTCCGGCTCCCTCTGTAGCCGAGCAGGTGCTTCCTTTCCATGCCTTGGAAGGCCTTCTTCCGGCTCCCTCTGTAGCCGAGCAGGTGCTCCCTTTCCATGCCTTGGGAGGCCTTCCTCCGGCTCCCTCTGTAGCCGAGCAGGTGCTCCCTTTCCATGCCTTGGGAGGCCTTCCTCCGGCTCCCTCTGTAGCCGAGCAGGTGCTCCCTTTCCATGCCTTCGGAGGCCTTACTCTGGCTCCCTCTGGAGCCGAGCAGGTGCTCCCTTTCCGTGCCTTGGGAGGCCTTCCTCCGGCTCCCTCTGTAGCCGAGCAGGTGCTCCCCCATCAAGAGTGGGAGACCTTCCTCCGGCTCCCTCTGTAGCCGAGCAGGTGCTCCCTTTTCGTGCCTTGGGACGCCTTCCTCCGGCTCCCTCTGTAGCCGAGCAGGTGCTCCCCCATCAAGACTTGGGAGACCTTCCTCCGGCTCCCTCTGTAGCCGAGCAGGTGCTCCCTTTCCATGCCTTGGGAGGCCTTTCTCCGGCTCCCTCTGTAGCCGAGCAGGTGCTCCCTTTCCATGCCTTGGGAGGCCTTTTTCCGGCTCCCTCTGTAGCCGAGCAGGTGCTCCCTTTCCATGCCTTGGGAGGCCTTCCTCCGGCTCCCTCTGTAGCCGAGCAGGTGCTTCCTTTCCGTTCCTTGGAAGGCCTTCTTCCGGCTCCCTCTGTAGCCGAGCAGGTGCTCCCTTTCCATGCCTTGGGAGGCCTTCCTCCGGCTCCCTCTGTAGCCGAGCAGGTGCTCCCTTTCCATGCCTTGGGAGGCCTTCCTCCGGCTCCCTCTGTTGCCGAGCAGGTGCTCCCTTTCCGTGCCTTGGGAGGCCTTCCTCCGGCTCCCTCTGTAGCCGAGCAGGTGCTCCCCCATCAAGAGTGGGAGACCTTCCTCCGGCTCCCTCTGTAGCCGAGCAGGTGCTCCCTTTCCATGCCTTGGGAGGCCTTCCTCCGGCTCCCTCTGTAGCCGAGCAGGTGCTCCCTTTCCATGCCTTGGGAGGCCTTCCTCCGGCTCCCTCTGTAGCCGAGCAGGTGCTCCCTTTCCGTGCCTTGGGAGGCCTTCCTCTGGCTCCCTCTGGAGCTGAGCAGGTGCTCCCTTTCCGTGCCTTGGGAGGCCTTCCTCCGGCTCCCTCTGTAGCCGAGCAGGTACTCCCTTCTCATGACTTGGGAGGCCTGCCTTTGGCTCCCTCTGTAGCCGAGCAGGTGCTCCCTTTCCGTGCCTTGGGAGGCCTTCCTCCGGCTCCCTCTGTAGCCGAGCAAGTGCTCCCTTTCCATGCCTTGGGAGGCCTTCCTCCGGCTCCCTCTGTAGTCGAGCAGGTGGTCCCTTTCCATGCCTTGGGAGGCCTTCCTCCGGCTTCCTCTGTAGCCGAGCAGGTGCTCCCTTTCCACGCCTTGGGAGGCCTTCCTCCGGCTCCCTCTGTAGCCGAGCAGGTGCTCCCTTTCCATGTCTTGGGAGGCCTTCCTCCGGCTCCTTCTGCAGCCGAGCAGGTGCTCCCTTACCATGCCTTGGGAGGCCTTCCTTCGGCTCCCTCTGTAGCCGAGCAGGTGCTCCCTTTCCATGCCTTGGGAGGCCTTCTTCCGGCTCCCTCTGTAGCCGAGCAGGTGCTCCCTTTCCATGCCTTGGGACGCCTTCCTCCGGCTCCCTCTGTAGCCGAGGAGGTGCTTCCTTTCCATGCCTTGGGAGGCCTTCTTCCGGCTCCCTCTGTAGCCAAGCAGGTGCTCCCTTTCCATGCCCTTGGAGGCTCTCCTCCGGCTCCCTCTGTAGCCGAGCAGGTGCTCCCCCATCATGACTTGGGAGGCCTTCCTCCGACTCCTCGCTCGTTCCTGGCCTCACGCCCGGTGTCGTCGCTGCTTCTAGAACCAGTTCCGCCTCGCCGCAGCGTATTGTGGTATTCATCGCCCCCAAAAAATCCATACCCAGGATTACATGGTCCAGCATAGAGGGCATGATGAGCATCGTCATGCTGATCGTTTTTCCCCCTAAGCTGACGTCTACTCTCAAAGCCTCCTCTACCTCTAGGGTGGACCCATCTGCCAGGCGGATACGTGCCTGTATTTCCTCCGCTCTTCCTCGGATCGTCCATTTGCGTACGCAGTCCTCACTCATGAAGCTACGAGTGGCTCCGGTATCGATCGTGGCGGGCATCGATCGTCCGCCAATCTCTACCGTAGCGACGATCCGGCCACCATCCACCTTCAGGGGGTGTCCTATTGCTGCGTTCCGCGTGTATTGGCGCCGACCCGATCCTGGTCCGGACGACGCCGTTGCCCGTTTCCCGTCTCGGCGCGGCGGCAACACTCCCGACTACTACGGCCCCGGCTTCCACATACCCATTAAAATAAGACAGGGGCGTTGGGACATTCCCTGACAAAATGCCCCTCCTGTACGCACCTACGACACGCCCGTCGCGGATCATATCCGTTCCCGGCCTCTTGACTCATCATCTGATGGGTCACCTCTGCGTGAGTTGCAGCGGGTGGGGTGGAGACCCTGTTGTCCACAACGGTCGTCCCGGATCCGCTGGGAGCAGACCGGAACGGATTGAGATGTCCCGAGGACTGCGCCGTCCTCGCCCACTCTGCACTATTTGAACTAGAGACACCCTGACCCAAGGGTTGGCTGCCTGAGAACTCCGCCATCTGCCTCACGACGGTCTAGTATTGTAAGGCCAGTTGAGTTAGCTGGGATAGGGTAGAAAGGTCTTGCCGTCACACATAGAGCCTGTATTCCGGAGCGGCGTTCTCGTGGATCCGATGCAGCTCTTGTGCCGGCTCGTATCTAGCGTGGTGCATTAAGAGCCCTCAGCTCTATCAAATATTCCTTGAACTCTTTACCTACGCGCTGCCTCCGGGATCGGATCTCGTCCTCAAGCCTCTCGAAGTAACGAGGGAGCAAGAAAAACTCCAAGAAATCCCTCCTAAACACGGCCCACGGCACATCCCTTAGCCCACTGCTCAGAAACCAACGAGCAGCCCTATCGCAGAACACTTCGCTCATTACCCTGGGCATACGGTCGAGGGTTATACCATAGGTGATAGCGCGCTCCTCGAGGTCCTCTAAGAACCCAAGGGGGTCGGAGCGTCCATCGTACCTCATACCCCACTTCCGAACTTAATCCGGGACATTAGGAAGTGGCCTCGCCTCCGATGGATGGTGCGGCCTAGTGTAGCAGGGACCACCACCCGGTTCAACAGGGGACCTCCCCACCTCTGCGTTGACCGCAGTTGCTCGGCGGTCTTCATTTCCACCGAGAGCAGGAACTGCCGCCACGCCCGAGACGGTCAAACTCGGGGTGGGCGCCTGCAAAAACCCGTACAACTGGGAGCTTCTGAGGTCAGGTTTCGACTTTTGCCGTTGCCGTCCACCAAAGTCGGGTGGGACGCCCCAGGATGGCGGCTCAAGAGTTTTAGCATACTGGGATTCCAGCTCGGCGAGCCGAGCCCAAATCCTAGTCGAATGACCGCCCTCCAGCACGTAGGTGGACAGCCGCTTACGTAGCTCCTCCACGCGCCCCTCCTTTTCCAGCCCAAACTCCTGGGCGATCGGCACTTACTCCTCTTTGCGTCTCTGATGAATCCAGCGGACGCCTACCCCCGGGTTTTGGCACTCACCTGCCTCCATCCTTTATTGTATACTTCCTTGCTAGTCGACGTCGCTGTTTCCCTCTTTTCCCGTTCTAGGGGTTCCGTCGGTCCCTTTACTATTCCTCTCTCCTTTTCTTGGTGTTGGTGTCTTTTCACTTTTTATATTTTTTTTTTTTTTTTTTTTATTTTTTTTTTTTTAATTTTATTTACAAAAGGAAATTCTATTATTATTCACTTAAAGGGTGACCACTTCACTGCCCCCGACAGCTGTACTCGCGAATTTAACTTTTCACCGCGCGTGAGTTGGATTCGCCCCACTGTACAACCGCTGCCGCGACGCCTTAACGGTCCTTCGACGCCGACGTCGACTGCGGCGCGCGTGTGGGCACCCGTGTGCGACCGTGGTCTCGACGTCGCCCGGCTGGCGCGCGCGCGCTGTACTCTTACGACCGACCTAAACACCAACCGGCAATGCCCACCCCGGAGCCACAATCTCGTACCGCATGCCCCTCGTTTGAAATTAGGTCGAACACCGGTTAGTTCCGATGTTAAGGTAAGCCGGGTTACCAGGAAACAGGGAACAATCCAATACTTTCTAGATAATTACAACGTTGGCACTTTATTCATTATTATTCATTCCGACCTTATCGTAAATCCTAGGCTAAACCCTGCCGCACTGTTTTCTGGAGCCCTAGCGCTCCACTATACCATCTATGATTTCGTTTATCTCGCGCGGCCCTTCTACTCACCCTTAACGTTCGATCACAAGTGCCGGCACGCTCGCCGGCAAGCCATGCGCTCGCTTCGGCTGCTCAACCTCGCCGCGAGCTTTCGCAACTTCGCCGCCGAATTGAAGTTGCGCTCTCAAAAACGGTGTTGAGCAACCGATCGACAACCCACGGTTGCAGCGGCGGCCGGCGGTTAAATTCAAATTCCCGTTCCAGCACCTCCTGCATTCAGCCAGAGGGTATTCTGCAGATGCTGCCGAACCTGTAATACCGGACGCCATCGAAGCTAATTAGTGAGAAACTGAATAAGCCCTTCAACAACGTCCGACTGGCAGACGATCGGTGGTTCCAGCCGGAAATCTAAAATTTGATGTTGGTCTCGGACATCTACCCCGAATTGATTCTCCAAGGTGTCCTGCAAAGCCATGGTGGCACAATTGGCCCAAAACAGAAGTCTTTGGACCACCAAGGCCCAAGTGCGACGATCCGCACCACCTTCATCCGCTGGCTCCATCTCCCTGTCCACCTTGATGGAGAACAAAAGAAAAACCGTGGTCCCAAGAGTATTAAACCGACTTGGAAACGCCAAGGTGATCTGCGACACTCGTCCATTCTTGCACCCGTGCTTTCCGATAAGTCCTAGCGACGCATCTTTGGCAAAGGCATTCGGGCCGTCAACCGCTTCGGTACAGACAGCGCTTGTTCGGCCGTCATCCGTTCCAGCACCTCCGGCATTCTGCCAGAGGGTATTCTGCAGGTGCTGCCGAACCTGTAATACCAGATGCCATCGAAGCTAATTAGTGAGAAACTGAAAAGCCCTTCAATAACGTCCGACTGGCAGACGATCGCTGGTTCCAGACCGAAATCTAAAATTTGATGTTGGTCTCGGACATCTACCCCGAATTGATCCTCCAAGGTGTCCAGCCATGGCGGCACAATTGGCCCAAAACAGAAGTCTTCGGGTGAATACTGTCCGGCTCCTGCGCTCACCAGTTAACAGAGCCACTACCTCCTCATTTTTATTGTTTTTGCAATACTGCAAGGCTGGCAGCATGTTCACACAAGAAGTGTATCTAGCCGTCGCTACTTCATGAAGTTGGTTCTAACTCCGGAACCAGAACATAAACATATTCACCACTTACACCTATACTTACACTAAAACATTGTAACATAGAATCAGAAAATACAGACGACAAATAACTTAAAGTGCTAATAAAAGTGTTTTTCTTAAACCAACGAAAATATTTGTTTGCGGAGTATAATCGCTCCCCCAACAATTCAGCAATTCAAGAGAAGTTCATCTGGAAGCCTTGCGGACGCCCTACTACAAGAATGACAAATAAAAACTAATAATCACACAAAAAAGTGACATAATATTTTTAATAGACAACTAATACATTATATAAGAAAACAGAAAAAAAAACAATTAGACAAAAAAATAATATAAAAAAAAAAAACAAATTTTTAATTATGGTGTTGGTGACTTTTTTATTGTATAATTATTTAGTTGGCTGGCTCGAGGTGCTGGTTTGTTTTAATAAAACAACGAAAACAATTGTATTGATTATTGCTTCCAATATATATCATTTGCGCATCGGCAAACCGTCTTCAGGGCACTAACACAAGGTACACAAGGATTTATATACTTACGTCATACTTACTAGCCAGCCCCATCTTTCTTATTTTTGTTATTCAGGGGAGAGGGCGGACAGCTTATTAAAATGATATTCTCATCAATTACGGCGTGGATTGGGGTGTTAACATAATGAATCTTCCACTGCAAGGTTCCAATTAACTTACTCACTTCAGGAAAAGCATGTTCCTGCGTCCCATAATATGAAATTGCTCCCCAAACCCCAACCATTACGCCGTCCACTCGACTATGCAATCGGTTATGTTTATGCTATTCATTCCTTAAATCATGAAAGTAATAGTTATATCCATCCTGGCCATCCAAATTACATTTTTACCGTCTGAGAATATAACTCGATTCCATTTCCGCTGCACGGCTATATTGCCTCGGTAAAAAACTGCTGCTCTTTTCGAACACAGTTCACTGGTGTTTTTTTTTTTTTAGTTTTTGACGTTTTAGGTATCGTGCTGTCGAAATAACGTTCAAGTGTAGAAACACTGGCAATAACAGTCGATTTTTCCTTTGTTTTGGCATCGGAGTCATGCTAGTTCGACGCACACCTCAAAGTAACTCTTAACAACCGATGAAACTAAGCATGATTTTCGTCCTTTCATATTATTTCCATATTCATTTGGATTCTGTACAAAATTGCTTCAGATTTTTTGACTTCCGTTAATTTCTCTCTTTAAAAGTTTCAATCTAGCTTATTTCCTCATTGTTTAATGGTTTTGCACGTCCCATTTTAGTTAGTTAGTGTACTTGCTGCTTTCAAAACTGAACGATAAGCGCAGATGAAAGAGGGGGCACTATTCAAATAAGCTAAATATTTTATACGTTCGTTACGCAAGTAAATCGGAATCAAGTATTAAAAATCCGGCCAACTCCCAAATTATAACACTTTTCCTGGAACAGATAGAAGTATTACAAACAAAATGCGCAAAACAAAGGAACAATAGGTTCCCAGACCTAACCTTTTCATAATGAATGAAGTACCGGGAAAATAGTCAATGCCGGGTTTGGTCAAGATATTTTGATAAACAAAATGTTTTTTCATACAACTTAATTTTCGACCGATCCGGCGGGGGAACATTTTTTCAGCCTGTCTGGCAAGCTATGCCCCTGCTCATAGCTGGGAATGGTCACCGACTTCCCGAAGGTATCCTGAAAGCAACAGCATAGTCTGCTGTTGATAGGAATAAGGGAGGATAATTTCTGGTTGGTCTAGCCGGAACAGAGAAGTGAAGACGCCCTAGCACAAAAGGAGAATCTAGAAGGACAACATCGAGAATTGTCCTACGGTTGGCTAATGACGGAAGGTTAAGAAGAAGCAGCGTGCTGGAGTATGATGGCAACCAAAGATTAGGGTCCCAATTTAAGCCTCGTAAGGCAAATAGCAGAAATTGCTTCTAAACAGATTCAATTCGATTCTGGCTATTGCTATTGTTTGGTCAAGTGACCGGTAGAGATAACAGCGACGGCTGCGTGCAGTAACAGCAGAAGACAATTACAGCTTAAGAGCAAATGATGTTTGCTATTTGTAAGTTGCTGCCTACTCTCTTCATCGGCCGTTGCCTCCTGCTTTGACGCCCGCTGCCCATCGTTCTGAGCGGAGCTCTATTTCGTTCGTTTTGCATATAGTTTAGCTTTTCGTTTGATCGCAAGCAAGGCACAACTATTTCGTTTGCCGAGCAATATTATAACATTTCGTAAACAATAATAAGTGCCCTGTGCGGTAAATAAATACATTTAAAACTAAATATAAAACATCGAATTTTGTTGCACACAAATCAGTGCTAATTAATAAGTTGCAAAATGGCTTGTAACTACACAGTTATAATGCGGAGACCAGATGCAAGAAGTTTTTTTATAAAAGGATCGTTAAACTCTATAGACCATCGTTTAATGAATCCAACTACACCTTTTGCCTCGTTAACGATGCTATCTATGTAAAGATTGAAACAGAGTTTAGAATCAAAAATAACGCCTAGATCCTTAGCTGTTAGTATACGTTGCAAAGGAATATTGTCGATTCTATAACTGACAAGATAAGGTGTAGTACGATTAAATGTCATACACATACACTTTGAACAATTTAGATGCAATTGATTGGCCGAACACCAAACATGCATAGCGTTCAAATCGTCTTGTAGACGAGAATGATGTAGGGGATTAGTGTATGATGGAAAAGGTTTGACATCGTCCGCATACATGAGTACACGGGCATGTGATATAACGGAGGGGAGATCATTTATAAAAAGAGTAAAAAGTGAAGGTCCAAGATGATTACCTTGAGGAAAACCAGAAGTAACGTGAAGACGTTTAGAAGTAGTCAGCCTCAGCATTAATCTTTGGGTCCTACCTGTTAAATAATAATTTATCCAAAGCAAAAGAGACGGAAGGAAACGCATTCGGTCAAGTTTAAAAAGTTATATGTCATGGTGCACAGAGTCAAGCGCCTAACTGAAGTCAGTGCAAATGATATCAGTTAGGAAGTAAACTCAGGCGGATTGGTCGTCGTTGACCGATTCTTTACGAATCCATGTTGAACAACTGATTTGCACAAATACTAAAAATTTGAAGTGATTATTTTTTCAAATAATTTAGGAATAGCGGACAGTTATGCAATTTCCCTGTAATTTTGTATATCAGACTTCCCACCTTTCTTGTGAAGAGGAAAGATATAAGATTCTTTCCAAAGAGATGGAAAGAAAAAAACTTCGGGGGATAGATTAAAAGCTTTCAGTAATGGATAAAGAAGGGAAGAAGTACACTAGGAATATTGTCAGGCTCAGAAGAGTAAGAAGATTTTAAAGAGTTTATAGCTAATAGGAGAGAGGAGTGTGAAATAATGGGAGGGGGTATAAACTACCGGAAGGAATCGTATAAGGGTAAGAATTAGTATTACGACAGACTGAAGACCGAGGTTCCCTGCCCTGCATCAGGAAAGCGGGGCTAAAACCCGTTGAATCTGCCACGCTCGTGTTGACCGCCAGTGAGATCTCGGGCAAGAGTTCATCCCATGAACTCTGGTGGCCCTCAATAAATTGCGCTGTCATGGTCTTTACAGTCCGGTTAGTCCTCTCAGTGGGATTCTCTTGCGGATAGTACGGGGCGGTATACTGGATCTCTACATCCAGGGACCCCAAAAATGACTTGAAGCTCCGACTCGTAAATTGTACCCCGTTGTCGCACACAAACTTTCTAGGTACCCCGAACCTACTTAGAATCCTCTCTCGAAACGCAGTTTGCAGGTGTGCTGCCGTGGCTCTTTTGAGAGGGACCAACTCCACCCATTTCGAGAAAGCGGCATGGAACACCAATAGCATCGTGTTTCCATGTTTCGACCGTGGAAGGGGTCCAACGAAGTCCGCGCAAAATACCGCCATCGGCTCTGCCACCTGCCTCGTCAGCATGCGACCAGCCGGTTTGAGTTGCTCACTCTTGAATTTTTGGCAGTTTTCGCAACATTTCACGTATCTGGCGGCATCGCGGAACATACCCGGCCAGTAGTACCGCTGGGCTGAACGTCAAATTGGAATTGCTGCAGTTCCAATACCCATCGCGCAATCCTTCCCGACGGGCTCTCGATCGAATTCAGCCACTTGAGCGCTAGATGGTCCGTTATTACGTCGAATCGGTACCCTTCTAGGTAGCAACGCAACTTCCGGATCGACCACACGATTGCCAGGCACTCTTTCTCAGTGGCGGAATAGTTTACCTCGGCCTTTAGCAACTTTCGGCTCGCGTATGCTATCACCCGCTCTTGGCCATCGATCGTCTGCGTCAGCAATGCACCGAGGCCATACTTACTCGCGTTAGTCTGCAAGACGAACTTGGCGGAAAAATCGGGGCAAGCCAACACAGGGGCAGTCGTCAAGCTCTCCTTCAATTGACGCAATGCCTCCTCCTGTTCTTGCTCCCATGACCATTTCTGCCCCTTCTTTAAGAGCGCTGTGAGTGGCTGTACCTGGGTCGTGAAATTGGCTACGATACGCCTGTACCACACTGTCGCAGTTCTTTGCAATTTTTTGGGGCCCTCAGGTTTCGTATCGCCTCCACTTTTTCCGGATCGGTCCGTATCCCTTCTCCGCAAATTACATGTCCTAGGTAGGCTAACCTCACCCGGAAGAAGCTGCATTTTTTTCTATTTAACCGGAGATTGGCCGCCCTTAGCCGGCGGAATACCTCCCTCAAATTCTCTACATGCTGTGTTTTCGTCGCTCCTATTACCACGATGTCGTCTAGGTAATCGAACGCGTGAGGCTTCATCTGCGGCCCTATTACCGTATCCAAAGCGCGCTGGAATGTCGCACACGCCGAGTGTAAGCCGAATAGCATCACCCGCCATTGGAAAAGACCTCTTCCAGGGACTGTGAACGCCGTACACTCCGGGGTATCGGCTGCCATCGGTATCTGCCAGTACCCGTGCTTCAAATCCAGAGTGGAGATGAACCGGGCGTGGCGCAACCGCTCCAGGATGTGGTTAATACGAGGCACCGGATAAGCGTCCGGAATGGAATGCGCGTTGAGTTGTCGGTAGTCAATGCACATACGCCACTCGCCAGTCTTCTTCTTGGCCAAGACGATCGGGGGCTGTGCGGACTTCGAGACGGCTCGATGGCATCTGCCCGGATCAACTCATCCACTTGCTCGTCGATCACCCTCTGCATGGCCGGATTCTTGGGGTAGTACCTTTGTTTCAACGGCTTGTCATCAATTTGTTTCCGGCCGGGGTATAATTCTCAGTCTTACCAGGTCTAGCGATTTACAAGTTATTTATAATTTCGCTGGGAGAGAAGGCTTAAGGGAGGGGGAGGGGGGGGGGGGGGGTGAGTATCCTGACCAAACCCAGATTTACCTCTACACACCTACACCATCGGGCCGTCGCCTCGTACCATCTATACTAGCGGGCCGTGGCCTCGCACCAAACCCACTACCTAAACAAAAACCGGCAATGCCCACCCCGGAGCCACAATCTCGCATCGCATGCCCCTCGTTCGAGGTTAGGTCGAACACAGGTTAGTTCCGATGTTAAGGTAAGCCGGGTTACCAGGAAACAGAGAATAATCCAATACTTTCTAGATAATTACATTGTTGGCACTTTATTCACTATTATTCATTCCGACCTTATCGTAAATCCTAAGCTGAACCCTGCCGCACTGTTTTATGGAGCCCTAGCGCTCCACTATACCATCTATGATTTCGTTTATCTCGCGCAGCACTTCTACTCACCCTTAACGTTCAATCACAAGTGCCGGCACGCTCGCCGGCAAGCCATGCGCTCGCTTCGGCTGCTCAACTTCGCCGCGAGCTTTCGCAACTTCGCTTCGAAGCTTTCGCTCCTCGCCGCCGAATTGAAGTTGCGCTCTCAAAGACGGTGTTGAGCAACCGATCGACAATGCACGGATGCAGCGGCAGCCGGCGGTTAAATTCAAACTCACTATTTAAATCAATTATAATATTCGCGGCTCCTTGCCTCTTTGCTACTAATCAAACTGCTTATGTTACTGATGGCTTCTTGCCTCTTATTTCACAAAGATCTTCACCTAATATAATTATTACTTATAACTAAAGAAAATTAATACGTTGTCCCGCCAGCGGCTCCTTGCCGTAATTTGGCCAAAGGGATGAAGGCTCCTTGCCGTGAAAACTGCGGGGTGGCTGGTCTCCTTAGCCGCCTCACAGCCCCTATCTAAGAAGTACCGGGAAAATAGTAAATGCCGAGTTTGGTCAAGATATCTTGATAAACAAAATGTTTTTTCATACAACTTAATTTTCGACGGATCGTTCCTATGCAGCTATATGATATAGTGGTCCGATCTTAATAGGATTTTGCATACATATGAGGAGCATAGTAAAACGAATAAATCCCGAGTTTGGTCAACATATATCTTGAAAAACAAAATGTTTTTTCACACAAAAACTTCATTTTCGACCGATCATTTCTATGGCAGCTATATGATATAGTGGTCAGATCTTAATAGGATTTTGCATATATATGAGGAGCTTAGTATAACTAATAAATTACGAGTTTGGTCAAGATATCTTAAAAATCAAAATGTTTTTTTCATAAAAAAAATTAATTTTCGACCGATCGTTCCTTTGGCAGCTATATGATATAGTGGTCCGATCCAGCTTCACAAAGTTTCATTGAGATAGCTTTAAAACTGAGGGACTAGTTCGAATAGAAACAGACAGACGGACAGACGGACATGGCTATATCGACTCGGCTGTTGATGCTGATTAAGAATATATATACTTTATGGGGTCGAAAATGTCTCCTTCTATGCGTTACACATTTCACGATAAAATTATAATACCCTATGCAAGATCCTATTAAGATCGGACCACTATATCATATAGCTGCCATAGGAACAATCGGTCAAAAATTTAGTTGTATAAAAAAAAATTTTGTTTATCAAGATATCTTGACCAAACTCGGCATTTGTTAGTTTTACTTTATTCCTCATATATATGCAAAATCCCATTAAGATCGGACTACTATATCATATAGCTGCCATAGGAACGATCGGTCGAAAATTAAGTTTTTGTATGAAAAAACATTTTGTTTTTCAAGATATCTTGACCAAACTCGGCATTTGTTAGATTTTCTTTACTCCTCATATTTATGCAAAATCTTATTAACATCGGTCTACTGTATCATATAGCTGCCATAGGAATGATCGGTCGAAAATTAAGTTTTTGTATGAAAAAACATTTTGTTTTTCAAGATATCTTTATTAAACTCGGCATTTATTAGTTTTACTATGCTCCTCATATATATAAAAGATCCTATCAAGATCGGATCACTATATCAGAGAGAGTTCTCAGTTGAGAGTGATTGACGTGTTTTACTTGTGCTCCAAGATTTTTATATATTTTTGCGCTTTTATCCTGCCATATATTTCAAAATTTTGCATTTTTCGGTGCTTTATTTAAAAAGCTTTTATAAACTGTGCAAAGTGTCATCTGTTGTGCAGCGTGTCTGTTAATTATTACATTTTATAAAATGCGGCGTCAGTTCCGTGTTTGTTGTTATTGGCTGTTTTAAGTCTTTTGCCTTTGTGCACCCCTGTGCATACACTTGTTTGTGCGTGTGTTCGCTGCATACTTTCTGCTTGTGCATCGCGCTCTCACAAATTTCTTTCTATTGCTTTTCGCACCAAACAATTTGTTTGTGTACGAATAATTGTTTTTTGAGTGTTTACTTGTGCACCGTTTTCGTTTCGTTTTGCTCTGCGCTCTCGCAAGTTGCTTGTGCATTTAATAATTATGTCGTGCTGTAAGAAACCGTGCACGTTCAAGCAGGCTGACGATTCTGCACTGCCGCAATTTGTTAATTGCTGGCTGTGTGAGAATATGATGCATGCTAAATGTGCAGGTCTCACTGGGCGTGATTGCGACAAGATCGCTGCTATTGCCAAGAAGGGCTGCGGTGGCTTGCGTTGGTCGTGCCCAGAATGCATCGACAAGCAAATTGATTTCTCCAGAATGTATAATTCTGTGAGAAGTCAATTCTTAAAATTAAATAATGTGGCTAAGCAGCTCTCGAGTAATTTTGACTCGAGTTTCGATTTGCTCGGCAAATATAAATTTGAGTCCCCAACCAATCGCCGGTTGGAGCTTCAACTTTTGCAATTGCCCTCTACGTCTGTTCAGACACCTACGACTTTCTTGTCTCTTCCTAGCAACTTGGAGGTATCTCCAATGTTGTCTTTATCGCCTTCTCCAAGCGACTGTCCAATTACCCCGGCTTCAAGCCCTGTACTAGACCCAGTAGAGCCCGTACCTGATTCCGTCCCAATTAATCAAACTGCCTCAGCCCCGTCAGCTCCTGGCCGCAAAGGTAGACCTGCGCGCAATCTTGCGCAGATTGTTAAAAGCAATCATTGTGCCTCGTTAGCTCCTCCAACTCCTGTATTACCTACAGCCCTATCAGCGCCTACTTTAACGGTAGTTGCCCCTCGTAGGCAAGTTTTTGTGTCTCGACTTTCGTCGGACACCACTTCTGAGTCATTGGCAGCCTATATTGCTAGCAAATCTTCTGCTAGCGTGTCAATAACTAAATTTAATTTCTCCACCCCTCGTGAAATATCATCATGCAAAATAAATGTTTCACATGATATGTTCCCAATCATTTGTGATCCCAAATTTTGGCCACCACCCATGATTGTTCATGAGTTCAAGCCTAAAAGCGTAACCAGCCTGTCACCCTTCCAGTCCCTTCAATACAGGGTACCATTTCTGCCCCAAAAAACTAGCTTCATCTTCTGACCAAATCTTTATTCATTATCAGAATGTCAGAGGTCTCACTTCAAAGCTAAAAAATCTTTTTATTGCCAGCACTTCCTTCGATTCGGACATAATAGCATTTTCAGAAACATGGTTAAACTCAATCATATCTGATTTTGAGATATTACCGAATAACTTTATTTTGTTTAGAAATGATCGGCCGACTCGAGGTGGTGGGGTGTTAATTGCCGTTAAAGCCACTCTCCAGTCTGAACTATTCTGTTTTAGTACGCCTACTGACGCTGAGATTGTCTCAGTCAAGGTGTCTTTTGCTACACGGAATATCTATGTAACATGCTCTTATGTCCCACCTTCTTCTGATATTCAAGTTTATATGAATCATATTACTTGTATTAAAGAAGTTTCTTCACACGTGCGGGATAATGACCTATTATTGGTGTTGGGTGATTTTAATTTGCCGAACATCTCTTGGTCATTATTCACTGCTGAAAATTATCTAGTGCCCTCAGCACAGCACGATTTTTTAGACTGCATGCTTGATCTTTCGTTGTTTCAAATCAATTCAATTTCTAATCACATGAATAGAACACTTGACCTTGTATTTGTTAACGACTACCTTATTTCTAATGTGTCTAGGTCACCTCCTTTATCTCTTCCTGAGGATGTCTATCATCCAACTTTAGAGATTGCAATGCTAAATTGTAATCCTTCCATTTCGTGCTCATCAGCCAATAAAACCCGCTATTGCTTTCGCAAAGGAAATTATTCCTTGCTGAATCAGCTTATTTATTCAACCGATTGGTCTTTCTTATATGACTCAGTTGATATGAATACAGCCATTAATTCTTTTTATATCACCCTAAACTCCCTCTTAGATGTGTGTATTCCTAAGTCAATTCCTTCGACTACTTTTTCAAAACCACCCTGGTTTACTCCCAGATTATCACACATCTAAAATATAGCTGCCAAAGGAATGATCGGTTGAAAATTAAGTTTTTGTATGAAAAAACATTTTGTTTTTCAAGATATCTTGACCAAACTCGGCATTAATTAGTTTTACTATGCTCCTCATATATATGCGAAATCCTATTAAGATCGGACCACTATATCATATAGCTGCCATAGGAACGATCGGTCGAAAATTAAGTTTTTGTATGAAAAAACATATTGTTTTTCAAGATATCTCGTAATACCGGACGCCATCGAAGCTAATTAGTGAGAAACCTAATCAGTCATTCAACAACGTCCGACTGGCAGACGATCGCTGGTTCCAGCCGGAAATCTAAGAATTGATGTTGGTTTCGGACATCTACCCCGAATTGATTCTCCAAGGTGTTCTGCCGAGCCATGGCTGCACAATTGGCACAAAACAGAAGTCTTCGGGTGAATACTGTCCGGCTCCTGCGCTCACCAGTTAACAGAGCCACTACCTCCTCATTATACTCCTGCAGAGGGTATTATAATTTTGTCGTGAAATGTGTAACGCATAGAAGGAGACATCTCCGACCCCATAAAGTATTTATATTCTTGATCAGCATCAACAGCCGAGTCGATAGAGCCATGTCCGTCTGTCCGTCTGTCTGTTTCTATGCGAACTAGTCTCTCAGTTTGAAAGCTATCTTAATGAAATTCTGCATAAGTCCCTCTTTCTGTTGCACGCAGCACATATGTGAAAACCAGCTGCATCGGACCACTATATCGTATAGCTGCCATAGGAATGATCGGTCGAAAATTAAGTTTTTGTATGAAAAAACCTTTTATTTTGACCAAACTTGGCATTTATTAGTTTTATTTTATTCCTCATTTATATGCAAAATTCTATTAAGATCGGACCACTATAACATATAGCTGCCATAGGAACGATCGGTCGAAAATTAAGTTGTTGTATGAAAAACATTTTGTTTTTAAGATATCTTGACCAAAGTCGGCAATTATTAGTTTTACTATACTGCTCATATACAGGCGAAATCATATTAAGATCGGACGACTATAACATATAGCTGCCATAGGAACGATAGGCCGAATATTAAGTTTTTGTATTAAAAATCATTTTGTTTATCAAGATATCTTGACCAAACGGGGCATTTGTTGGTTTTACTTTACTCCTCATATATATACAAAATCCCATTAAGATCGGATAACTATATCATATAGCTGCCATAGGAACGATCGGTCGAAAATTAAGTTTTTGTATGAAACAACATTTTGTTTTTCAAGATATCTTGACCAAAGTCGGCATTTATTAGTTTTTCTTTACTCCTCATATATATGCAAAATCTTATTAACATCGGACTACTATATCATATAGCTGCCATAGGAATGATCGGTCGAAAATTAAGTTTTTGTATGAAAAAAACATTTTGTTTTTCAAGATATCTTGATCAAACTCGGCACTTATTAGTTTTACTATGCTCCTCATATATATGCGAAATCCTATTAAGATCGGACCACTATATCATATAGCTGCCATAGAAACGATCGGTCGAAAATTAAGTTTTTGTATGAAAAAAACATATTGTTTTTCAAGATATCTCGTAATACCGGACGCCATCGAAGCTAATTAGTGAGAAACATAATCAGTCATTCAAAAACGTCCGACTGGCAGATGATCGCTGGTTCCAGCCGGAAATCTAAAAATTGATGGTGGTCTCGGACATCTACCCCGAATTGATTCTCCAAGGTGTTCTGCCGAGCCTTGGCTGCACAATTGGCACAAAACAGAAGTCTTCGAGTGAATACTGTCCGGCTCCTGCGCTCACCAGTTAACAGAGCCACTACCTCCTCATTATACCCTTGCAGAGGGTATTATAATTTTGTCGTGAAATATGTAACGCATAGAAGGAGACATCTCCGACCCCATAAAGTATTTATATTCTTGATCAGCATCAACAGCCGAGTCGATAGAGCCATGTCCGTCTGTCCGTCTGTCTGTTTCTATGCGAACTAGTCTCTCAGTTTGAAAGCTATCTTTATAAAATTTTGCATAAGTCCCTCTTTCTGTTGCACGCAGCACATATGTGAAAACCAGCTGCATCGGACCACTATATCGTATAGCTGCCATAGGAATGATCGGATGAAAATTAAGTTTTTGTATGAAAAAACATTTTATCTTGACCAAACTTGGCATTTATTAGTTTTACTTTATTATTCATATATATGCAAAATTCTATTAAGATCGGACCACTATGACATATAGCTGCCATAGGAACGATCGGTCGAAAATTAAGTTGTTGTATGAAAAACATTTTGTTTTTAAGATATCTTGACCAAACTCGGCATTTATTAGTTTTACTATACTGCTCATATACAGGCGAAATCATATTAGGATCGGACGACTATAGCATATAGCTGCCATAGGAACGATCGGTCGAATATTAAGTTTTTGTATAAGAGAACATTTTGTTTATCAAGATATCTTAACCAAACTCGGCATTTGTTAGTTTTACTTTACTCCTCATATATATGCAAAATCCCATTAAGATCGGACTACTGTATCATAAAGCTGCCATAGGAACGATCGGTCGAAAATTAAGTTTTTGTATGAAACAACATTTTGTTTTTCAAGATATCTTGACCAAAGTCGGCATTTATTCGTTTTTCTTTACTCCTCATATATATGCAAAATCTTATTAACATCGGACTACTATATCATATAGCTGCCATAGGAATGATCGGTCGAAAATTAAGTTTTTGTATGAAAAAACATTTTGATCAAACTTGGCATTTATTAGTTTTACTATGCTCCTCATGTATATGTAAGAACCTATCAAGATCGGATCACTATATCATATAGCTGCCAAAGGAATGATCGGTTGAAAATTAAGTTTTTGTATGAAAAAACATTTTGTTTTTCAAGATATCTTGACCAAACTCGGCATTTATTAGTTTTACTATGCTCCTCATATATATGCGAAATCCTATTAAGATCGGACCACTATATCATATAGCTGCCATAGGAATGATCGGTCGAAAATTAAGTTTTTGTATGAAAAAACATTTTGATTTTCAAGATATCTTGATCAAACTCGGCACTTATTAGTTTTACTATGCTCATCATATATATGCGAAATCCTATTAAGATCGGACCACTATATCATATAGCTGCCATAGGAACGATCGGTCGAAAATTAAGTTTTTGTATGAAAAAACATATTGTTTTTCAAGATATCTCGTAATACCGGACGCCATCGAAGCTAATTAGTGAGAAACATAATCAGTCATTCAACAACGTCCGACTGGCAGACGATCGCTGGTTCCAGCCGGAAATCTAAAAATTGATGTTGGTCTCGGACATCTACCCCGAATTGATTCTCCAAGGTGTTCTGCCGAGCCATGGCTGCACAATTGGCACAAAACAGAAGTCTTCGGGTGAATACTGTGCGGCTCCTGCGCTCACAAGTTAACAGAGCCACTACCTCCTCATTATACTCCTGCAGAGGGTATTATAATTTTGTCGTGAAATGTGTAACGCATAGAAGGAGACATCTCCGACCCCATAAAGTATTTATATTCTTGATCAGCATCAACAGCCGAGTCGATAGAGCCATGTCCGTCTGTCCGTCTGTCTGTTTCTATGCGAACTAGTCTCTCAGTTTGAAAGCTATCTTAATGAAATTCTGCATAAGTCCCTCTTTCTGTTGCACGCAGCACATATGTGAAAACCAGCTGCATCGGACCACTATATCGTATAGCTGCCATAGGAATGATCGGTCGAAAATTAAGTTTTTGTATGAAAAAACCTTTTATCTTGACCAAACTTGGCATTTATTAGTTTTACTTTATTCCTCATTTATATGCAAAATTCTATTAAGATCGGACCACTATAACATATAGCTGCCATAGGAACGATCGGTCGAAAATTAAGTTGTTGTATGAAAAACATTTTGTTTTTAAGATATCTTGACCAAAGTCGGCAATTATTAGTTTTACTATACTGCTCATATACAGGCGAAATCATATTAAGATCGGACGACTATAACATATAGCTGCCATAGGAACGATAGGTCGAATATTAAGTTTTTGTATTAAAAATCATTTTGTTTATCAAGATATCTTGACCAAACGGGGCATTTGTTGGTTTTACTTTACTCCACATATATATGCAAAATCCCAATAAGATCGGATAACTATATCATATAGCTGCCATAGGAACGATCGGTCGAAAATTAAGTTTTTGTATGAAACAACATTTTGTTTTTCAAGATATCTTGACCAAAGTCGGCATTTATTAGTTTTTCTTTACTCCTCATATATATGCAAAATCTTATGAACATCGGACTACTATATCATATAGCTGCCATAGGAATGATCGGTCGAAAATTATGTTTTTGTATGAAAAAAACATTTTGTTTTTTAAGATATCTTGATCAAACTCGGCACTTATTAGTTTTACTATGCTCCTCATATATATGCGAAATCCTATTAAGATCGGACCACTATATCATATAGCTGCCATAGAAACGATCGGTCGAAAATTAAGTTTTTGTATGAAAAAAACATATTGTTTTTCAAGATATCTCGTAATACCGGACGCCATCGAAGCTAATTAGTGAGAAACATAATCAGTCATTCAACAACGTCCGACTGGCAGATGATCGCTGGTTCCAGCCGGAAATCTAAAAATTGATGGTGGTCTCGGACATCTACCCCGAATTGATTCTCCAAGGTGTTCTGCCGAGCCATGGCTGCACAATTGGCACAAAACAGAAGTCTTCGGGTGAATACTGTGCGGCTCCTGCGCTCACAAGTTAACAGAGCCACTACCTCCTCATTATACTCCTGCAGAGGGTATTATAATTTTGTCGTGAAATGTGTAACGCATAGAAGGAGACATCTCCGACCCCATAAAGTATTTATATTCTTGATCAGCATCAACAGCCGAGTCGATAGAGCCATGTCCGTCTGTCCGTCTGTCTGTTTCTATGCGAACTAGTCTCTCAGTTTGAAAGCTATCTTTATGAAATTTTGCATAAGTCCCTCTTTCTGTTGCACGCAGCACATATGTGAAAACCAGCTGCATCGGACCACTATATCGTATAGCTGCCATAGGAATGATCGGATGAAAATTAAGTTTTTGTATGAAAAAACATTTTATCTTGACCAAACTTGGCATTTATTAGTTTTACTTTATTACTCATATAAATGCAAAATTCTATTAAGATCGGACCACTATGACATATAGCTGCCATAGGAACGATCGGTCGAAAATTAAGTTGTTGTATGAAAAACATTTTATTTTTAAGATATCTTGACCAAACTCGGCATTTATTAGTTTTACTATACTGCTCATATACAGGCGAAATCATATTAGGATCGGACGACTATAGCATATAGCTGCCATAGGAACGATCGGTCGAATATTAAGTTTTTGTATAAGAGAACATTTTGTTTATCAAGATATCTTAACCAAACTCGGCATTTGTTAGTTTTACTTTACTCCTCATATATATGCAAAATCCCATTAAGATCGGACTACTGTATCATAAAGCTGCCATAGGAACGATCGGTCGAAAATTAAGTTTTTGTATGAAACAACATTTTGTTTTTCAAGATATCTTGACCAAAGTCGGCATTTATTCGTTTTTCTTTACTCCTCATATATATGCAAAATCTTATTAACATCGGACTACTATATCATATAGCTGCCATAGGAATGATCGGTCGAAAATTATGTTTTTGTATGAAAAAAACATTTTGTTTTTTAAGATATCTTGATCAAACTCGGCACTTATTAGTTTTACTATGCTCCTCATATATATGCGAAATCCTATTAAGATCGGACCACTATATCATATAGCTGCCATAGGAATGATCGGTCGAAAATTAAGTTTTTGTATGAAAAAACATTTTGATTTTCAAGATATCTTGATCAAACTCGGCACTTATTAGTTTTACTATGCTCATCATATATATGCGAAATCCTATTAAGATCGGACCACTATATCATATAGCTGCCATAGGAACGATCGGTCGAAAATTAAGTTTTTGTATGAAAAAACATATTGTTTTTCAAGATATCTCGTAATACCGGACGCCATCGAAGCTAATTAGTGAGAAACATAATCAGTCATTCAACAACGTCCGACTGGCAGACGATCGCTGGTTCCAGCCGGAAATCTAAAAATTGATGTTGGTCTCGGACATCTACCCCGAATTGATTCTCCAAGGTGTTCTGCCGAGCCATGGCTGCACAATTGGCACAAAACAGAAGTCTTCGGGTGAATACTGTGCGGCTCCTGCGCTCACAAGTTAACAGAGCCACTACCTCCTCATTATACTTCTGCAGAGGGTATTATAATTTTGTCGTGAAATGTGTAACGCATAGAAGGAGACATCTCCGACCCCATAAAGTATTTATATTCTTGATCAGCATCAACAGCCGAGTCGATAGAGCCATGTCCGTCTGTCCGTCTGTCTGTTTCTATGCGAACTAGTCTCTCAGTTTGAAAGCTATCTTAATGAAATTCTGCATAAGTCCCTCTTTCTGTTGCACGCAGCACATATGTGAAAACCAGCTGCATCGGACCACTATATCGTATAGCTGCCATAGGAATGATCGGTCGAAAATTAAGTTTTTGTATGAAAAAACCTTTTATCTTGACCAAACTTGGCATTTATTAGTTTTACTTTATTCCTCATTTATATGCAAAATTCTATTAAGATCGGACCACTATAACATATAGCTGCCATAGGAACGATCGGTCGAAAATTAAGTTGTTGTATGAAAAACATTTTGTTTTTAAGATATCTTGACCAAAGTCGGCAATTATTAGTTTTACTATACTGCTCATATACAGGCGAAATCATATTAAGATCGGACGACTATAACATATAGCTGCCATAGGAACGATAGGTCGAATATTAAGTTTTTGTATTAAAAATCATTTTGTTTATCAAGATATCTTGACCAAACGGGGCATTTGTTGGTTTTACTTTACTCCACATATATATGCAAAATCCCAATAAGATCGGATAACTATATCATATAGCTGCCATAGGAACGATCGGTCGAAAATTAAGTTTTTGTATGAAACAACATTTTGTTTTTCAAGATATCTTGACCAAAGTCGGCATTTATTAGTTTTTCTTTACTCCTCATATATATGCAAAATCTTATGAACATCGGACTACTATATCATATAGCTGCCATAGGAATGATCGGTCGAAAATTATGTTTTTGTATGAAAAAAACATTTTGTTTTTTAAGATATCTTGATCAAACTCGGCACTTATTAGTTTTACTATGCTCCTCATATATATGCGAAATCCTATTAAGATCGGACCACTATATCATATAGCTGCCATAGAAACGATCGGTCGAAAATTAAGTTTTTGTATGAAAAAAACATATTGTTTTTCAAGATATCTCGTAATACCGGACGCCATCGAAGCTAATTAGTGAGAAACATAATCAGTCATTCAACAACGTCCGACTGGCAGATGATCGCTGGTTCCAGCCGGAAATCTAAAAATTGATGGTGGTCTCGGACATCTACCCCGAATTGATTCTCCAAGGTGTTCTGCCGAGCCATGGCTGCACAATTGGCACAAAAAAGAAGTCTTCGAGTGAATACTGTCCGGCTCCTGCGCTCACCAGTACAGAGCCACTACCTCCTCATTATACCCTTGCAGAGGGTATTATAATTTTGTCGTGAAATATGTAACGCATAGAAGGAGACATCTCCGACCCCATAAAGTATATATATTCTTGATCAGCATCAACAGCCGAGTCGATAGAGCCATGTCCGTCTGTCCGTCTGTCTGTTTCTATGCGAACTAGTCTCTCAGTTTGAAAGCTATCTTTATGAAATTTTGCATAAGTCCCTCTTTCTGTTGCACGCAGCACATATGTGAAAACCAGCTGCATCGGACCACTATATCGTATAGCTGCCATAGGAATGATCGGATGAAAATTAAGTTTTTGTATGAAAAAACATTTTATCTTGACCAAACTTGGCATTTATTAGTTTTACTTTATTACTCATATAAATGCAAAATTCTATTAAGATCGGACCACTATGACATATAGCTGCCATAGGAACGATCGGTCGAAAATTAAGTTGTTGTATGAAAAACATTTTATTTTTAAGATATCTTGACCAAACTCGGCATTTATTAGTTTTACTATACTGCTCATATACAGGCGAAATCATATTAGGATCGGACGACTATAGCATATAGCTGCCATAGGAACGATCGGTCGAATATTAAGTTTTTGTATAAAAGAACATTTTGTTTATCAAAATATCTTAACCAAACTCGGCATTTGTTAGTTTTACTTTACTCCTCATATATATGCAAAATCCCATTAAGATCGGACTACTGTATCATAAAGCTGCCATAGGAACGATCGGTCGAAAATTAAGTTTTTGTATGAAACAACACTTTGTTTTTCAAGATATCTTGACCAAAGTCGGCATTTATTAGTTTTTCTTTACTCCTCATATATATGCAAAATCTTATTAACATCGGACTACTATATCATATAGCTGCCATAGGAATGATCGGTCGAAAATTAAGTTTTTGTATGAAAAAACATTTTGATCAAACTTGGCATTTATTAGTTTTACTATGCTCCTCATGTATATGTAAGGACCTATCAAGATCGGATCACTATATCATATAGCTGCCAAAAGAATGATCGGTTGAAAATTAAGTTTTTGTAAGAAAAAACATTTTGTTTTTCAAGATATCTTGACCAAACTCGGCATTTATTAGTTTTACTATGCTCCTCATATATGTGCGAAATCCAATTAATATCGGACCACTATATCATATAGCTGCCATAGCAATGATCGGTCGAAAATTAAGTTTTTGTATGAAAAAACATTTTGATTTTCAAGATATCTTGATCAAACTCGGCACTTATTAGTTTTACTATGCTCCTCATATATATGCGAAATCCTATTAAGATCGGACCACTATATCATATAGCTGCCATAGGAACGATCGGTCGAAAATTAAGTTTTTGTATGAAACAACATTTTGTTTTTCAAGATATCTCGACCAAACTCGGCATTTAATAGTTTTTCTTTACTCCTCATATATATGCAAAATCTTATTAACATCGGACTACTATATCATATAGCTGCCATAGGAATAATCGGTCGAAAATTAAGTTTTTGTATGAAAAAACATTTTGATCAATTTATTAGTTATTTATTAGTTTTACTACTTTCCTCATGTATACGTAAGAACCTATCAAGATCGGATCACTATATCATATAGCTGCCAAAGGAATGATAGGTTGAAAATTAAGTTTTTGTATGAAAAAACATTTTGTTTTTCAAGATATCTTGACCAAACTCGGCATTTATTAGTTTTACTATGCTCCTCATATATATGCTAAATCCTATTATGATCGGACCACTATATCATATAGCTGCCATAGGAACGATCGGTCGAAAATTAAATTTTTGTATGAAAAAAACATTGGTTTTCAAGATATCTCGTAATACCGGACGCCATCGAAGCTAATTAGTGAGAAACATAATCAGTCATTCAACAACGTCTGACTGGCAGACGATCGCTGGTTCCAGCCGGAAATCTAAAAATTGATGTTGGTTTCGGACATCTACCCCGAATTGATTCTCCAAGGTGTTCTGCCGAGCCATGGCTGCACAATTGGCACAAAACAGAACTCTTCGGGTGAATACTGTCCGCCTCCTGCGCTCACCAGTTGACAGAGCCACTACCTCCTCATTATACCCTTGCAGAGGGTATTATAATTTTGTCGTGAAATGTGTAACGGATAGAAGGAGACATTTCCGACCCCATAAAGTATATATATTCTTGATCAGCATCAACAGCCGAGTCGATAGAGCCATGTCCGTCTGTCCGTCTGTCTATTTCTATGCGAGCTAGTCTCTCAGTTTGAAAGCTATCTTAATGAAATTTTGCATAAGTCCCTCTTTCTCTTGCATGCAGCACATATGTGAAAACCAGCTGCATCGGACCACTATATCGTATAGCTGCCATAGGAATGATCGGTCGAAAATTAAGTTTTTGTATGAAAAAACATTTTATCTTGACCAAACTTGGCATTTTTTAGTTTTACTTTATTCCTCATATATATGCAAAATTCTATTAAGATCGGACCACTATAACAGATATCTGCCATAGGAACGATCGGTCGAAAATTAAGTTGTTGTATGAAAAACACTTTGTTTTTAAGATATCTTGACCAAACTCGGCATTTATTAGTTTTACTATACTGCTCATATACAGGCGAAATCATATTAAGATCGGACAACATCATAAAGCTGCCAATACAACGACCGGTCGAAAATTAAGTTGTATGAAATAACATTTTGTTATTCAAGATATCTTTCCCAAACGGGGCATTTATTAGTTTTACTATACTCCTCATGTATATGTACGATCCTATAAAGATCGGACCGCTATATCTTATATCTGCCATAGGAACGATCAGTCGAAAATTAAGTTGTATGAAAAATCATTTGGTTTTTCATGATATTTTGACCAAACTCGGCATTTATTAGTTTTACTATACTCCTCATATGTGGGCAAAATCCTATTTATATCGGACCACTATATCATATAGCTGCCATCGGAACGATCGGTCGAAAATTAAGTTGTTTATGAAAAAATATTATGTTTGTCATGTTATGTTCACCAAACCCGGCATTTATTAGGTTTACTATACCCCTCATATACAGGCAAAATCATATTAAGATCGGACCCCTATATCATATAGCTGCCATAGGAACGATCGGTCGAAATTAAGTTTTTGTATGAAACAACATTTTGTTTTTTAAGATATCTTGATCAAACTCGGCATTTATTAGGTTTTCTTTACTCCTCATATATATGCAAAATCTTATTAACATCGGACTACTATATCATATAGCTGCCAAAGGAATGATCGGTTGAAAATTAAATTTTTGTATGAAAAAACATTTTTTTTTCAAGATATCTTGACGAATCTCGGCATTTATTAGTTCTACTATGCTCATCATATATATGCGAAATCCTATTAAGATCGGATTACTATATCATATAGCTGTCATAGGAACGATCGGTCGAAATTTAAGTTTTTGTATGAAAAAAACATGTTGTTCAAGATATCTCGTAATACCGGACGCCATCGAAGCTATTTAGTGAGAAACAAAATCAGTCATTCAACAACGTCCGACTGGCAGACGATCGCTGGTTCCAGCCGGAAATCTAAAAGTTTATGTTGGTTTCGGACATCTACCTCGAATTGATTCTCCAAGGTGTTCTGCCGAGCCATGGCTGCACAATTGGCACAAAACAGAAGTCTTCGGGTGAATACTGTCCGGCTCCTGCGCTCACCAGTTAACAGAGCCACTACCTCCTCATTATACCCTTGCAGAGGGTATTATAATTTTGTCGTGAAATGTGTAACGCATAGAAGGAGACATCTCCGACCCCATAAAGTATATCATAATATCATATCATATAAAGTATATAAAGTATCAACAGCCGAGTCGATAGAGCCATGTTCGTCTGTCCGTCTGTCTGTTTCTATGCGAACTAGTCTCTCCGTTTGAAAGCTATCTTAAAGAAATTTTGGATAAGTCCCTCTTTCTGTTGCACGCAGCACATATGTGAAAACCAGCTGCATCGGACCACTATATCGTATAGCTGCCATAGGAATGATCGGACGAAAATTAAGTTTTTGTATGAAAAAACATTTTATCTTGACAAAACTTGGCATTTATTAGTTTTACTTTATTACTCATATATATGCAAAATTCTATTAAGATCGGACCACTATAACATATAACTGCCATAGGAACGTTCGGTCGAAAATTAAGTTGTTGTATGAAAAACATTTTGTTTTTAAGATATCTTGACCAAACTCGGCATTTATTAGTTTTACTATACTGCTCATATACAGGCGAAATCATATTAAGATCGGACGACTATAACATATAGCTGCCATTGGAACGATCGGTCGAATATTAAGTTTTTGTATAAAAAAACATTTTGTTTATCAAGATATCTTGACCAAACTCGGCATTTATTAGTTTTTCTTTACTCCTCATATATATGCAAAATCTTATTAACATCGGACTACTATATCATATAGCTGCCATAGGATGATCGGTCGAAAATTAAGTTTTTGTATGAAAAAGCATTTTGTTTTTCAAGATATCTTGATCAAACTCGGCATTTATTAGTTTTACTATGCTCCTCATATATATGTAAGATCCTATCAAGATCGGATCACTATATCATATAGCTGCCATAGGAATGATCGGTCGAAAATTAAGTTTTTGTATGAAAAAACATTTTGATTTTCAAGATATCTTGATCAAACTCGGCACTTATTAGTTTTACTATGCTCCTCATATATATGCGAAATCCTATTAAGATCGGACCACTATATCATATAGCTGCCATAGGAACGATCGGTCGAAAATTAAGTTTTTGTATGAAACAACATTTTGTTTTTCAAGATATCTCGACCAAACTCGGCATTTAATAGTTTTTCTTTACTCCTCATATATATGCAAAATCTTATTAACATCGGACTACTATATCATATAGCTGCCATAGGAATAATCGGT
Source organism: Drosophila virilis (assembly GCF_030788295.1). Taxonomy (NCBI): domain Eukaryota; kingdom Metazoa; phylum Arthropoda; class Insecta; order Diptera; family Drosophilidae; genus Drosophila; species Drosophila virilis. The sequence continues at coordinate 33,189 of NW_027212865.1, read as the reverse complement.
CGAAAATTAAGTTTTTGTATGAAAAAACATTTTGATCAATTTATTAGTTATTTATTAGTTTTACTACTTTCCTCATGTATACGTAAGAACCTATCAAGATCGGATCACTATATCATATAGCTGCCAAAGGAATGATAGGTTGAAAATTAAGTTTTTGTATGAAAAAACATTTTGTTTTTCAAGATATCTTGACCAAACTCGGCATTTATTAGTTTTACTATGCTCCTCATATATATGCTAAATCCTATTATGATCGGACCACTATATCATATAGCTGCCATAGGAACGATCGGTCGAAAATTAAATTTTTGTATGAAAAAAACATTGGTTTTCAAGATATCTCGTAATACCGGACGCCATCGAAGCTAATTAGTGAGAAACATAATCAGTCATTCAACAACGTCTGACTGGCAGACGATCGCTGGTTCCAGCCGGAAATCTAAAAATTGATGTTGGTTTCGGACATCTACCCCGAATTGATTCTCCAAGGTGTTCTGCCGAGCCATGGCTGCACAATTGGCACAAAACAGAACTCTTCGGGTGAATACTGTCCGCCTCCTGCGCTCACCAGTTGACAGAGCCACTACCTCCTCATTATACCCTTGCAGAGGGTATTATAATTTTGTCGTGAAATGTGTAACGGATAGAAGGAGACATTTCCGACCCCATAAAGTATATATATTCTTGATCAGCATCAACAGCCGAGTCGATAGAGCCATGTCCGTCTGTCCGTCTGTCTATTTCTATGCGAGCTAGTCTCTCAGTTTGAAAGCTATCTTAATGAAATTTTGCATAAGTCCCTCTTTCTCTTGCATGCAGCACATATGTGAAAACCAGCTGCATCGGACCACTATATCGTATAGCTGCCATAGGAATGATCGGTCGAAAATTAAGTTTTTGTATGAAAAAACATTTTATCTTGACCAAACTTGGCATTTTTTAGTTTTACTTTATTCCTCATATATATGCAAAATTCTATTAAGATCGGACCACTATAACAGATATCTGCCATAGGAACGATCGGTCGAAAATTAAGTTGTTGTATGAAAAACACTTTGTTTTTAAGATATCTTGACCAAACTCGGCATTTATTAGTTTTACTATACTGCTCATATACAGGCGAAATCATATTAAGATCGGACAACATCATAAAGCTGCCAATACAACGACCGGTCGAAAATTAAGTTGTATGAAATAACATTTTGTTATTCAAGATATCTTTCCCAAACGGGGCATTTATTAGTTTTACTATACTCCTCATGTATATGTACGATCCTATAAAGATCGGACCGCTATATCTTATATCTGCCATAGGAACGATCAGTCGAAAATTAAGTTGTATGAAAAATCATTTGGTTTTTCATGATATTTTGACCAAACTCGGCATTTATTAGTTTTACTATACTCCTCATATGTGGGCAAAATCCTATTTATATCGGACCACTATATCATATAGCTGCCATCGGAACGATCGGTCGAAAATTAAGTTGTTTATGAAAAAATATTATGTTTGTCATGTTATGTTCACCAAACCCGGCATTTATTAGGTTTACTATACCCCTCATATACAGGCAAAATCATATTAAGATCGGACCCCTATATCATATAGCTGCCATAGGAACGATCGGTCGAAATTAAGTTTTTGTATGAAACAACATTTTGTTTTTTAAGATATCTTGATCAAACTCGGCATTTATTAGGTTTTCTTTACTCCTCATATATATGCAAAATCTTATTAACATCGGACTACTATATCATATAGCTGCCAAAGGAATGATCGGTTGAAAATTAAATTTTTGTATGAAAAAACATTTTTTTTTCAAGATATCTTGACGAATCTCGGCATTTATTAGTTCTACTATGCTCATCATATATATGCGAAATCCTATTAAGATCGGATTACTATATCATATAGCTGTCATAGGAACGATCGGTCGAAATTTAAGTTTTTGTATGAAAAAAACATGTTGTTCAAGATATCTCGTAATACCGGACGCCATCGAAGCTATTTAGTGAGAAACAAAATCAGTCATTCAACAACGTCCGACTGGCAGACGATCGCTGGTTCCAGCCGGAAATCTAAAAGTTTATGTTGGTTTCGGACATCTACCTCGAATTGATTCTCCAAGGTGTTCTGCCGAGCCATGGCTGCACAATTGGCACAAAACAGAAGTCTTCGGGTGAATACTGTCCGGCTCCTGCGCTCACCAGTTAACAGAGCCACTACCTCCTCATTATACCCTTGCAGAGGGTATTATAATTTTGTCGTGAAATGTGTAACGCATAGAAGGAGACATCTCCGACCCCATAAAGTATATCATAATATCATATCATATAAAGTATATAAAGTATCAACAGCCGAGTCGATAGAGCCATGTTCGTCTGTCCGTCTGTCTGTTTCTATGCGAACTAGTCTCTCCGTTTGAAAGCTATCTTAAAGAAATTTTGGATAAGTCCCTCTTTCTGTTGCACGCAGCACATATGTGAAAACCAGCTGCATCGGACCACTATATCGTATAGCTGCCATAGGAATGATCGGACGAAAATTAAGTTTTTGTATGAAAAAACATTTTATCTTGACCAAACTTGGCATTTATTAGTTTTACTTTATTACTCATATATATGCAAAATTCTATTAAGATCGGACCACTATAACATATAACTGCCATAGGAACGTTCGGTCGAAAATTAAGTTGTTGTATGAAAAACATTTTGTTTTTAAGATATCTTGACCAAACTCGGCATTTATTAGTTTTACTATACTGCTCATATACAGGCGAAATCATATTAAGATCGGACGACTATAACATATAGCTGCCATTGGAACGATCGGTCGAATATTAAGTTTTTGTATAAAAAAACATTTTGTTTATCAAGATATCTTGACCAAACTCGGCATTTATTAGTTTTTCTTTACTCCTCATATATATGCAAAATCTTATTAACATCGGACTACTATATCATATAGCTGCCATAGGATGATCGGTCGAAAATTAAGTTTTTGTATGAAAAAGCATTTTGTTTTTCAAGATATCTTGATCAAACTCGGCATTTATTAGTTTTACTATGCTCCTCATATATATGTAAGATCCTATCAAGATCGGATCACTATATCATATAGCTGCCAAAGGAATGATCGGTTGAAAATTAAGTTTTTTTATGAAAAAACATTTTGTTTTTCAAGATATCTTGACCAAACTCGGCATTTATTAGTTTTACTATGCTCCTCATATATATGCGAAATCCTATTAAGATCGGACCACTATATCATATAGCTGCCATAGGAACGATCGGTCGAAAATTAAGTTTTTGTATGAAAAAAACATATTGTTTTTCAAGATATCTCGTAATACCGGACGCCATCGAAGCTAATTAGTGAGAAACATAATCAGTCATTCAACAACGTCCGACTGGCAGACGATCGCTGGTTCCAGCCGGAAATCTAAAAATTGATGTTGGCTTCGGACATCTACCCCGAATTGATTCTCCAAGGTGTTCTGCCGAGTCATGGCTGCACAATTGGCACAAAACAGAAGTCTTCGGGTGAATACTGTCCGGCTCCTGCGCTCACCAGTTAACAGAGCCACTACCTCCTCATTATACCCTTGCCGAGGGTATTATAATTTTGTCGTGAAATGTGTAACGCATAGAAGGAGACATCTCCGACCCCATAAAGTATATATATTCTTGATCAGCATCAACAGCCGAGTCGATAGAGCCATGTCCGTCTGTCTGTTTCTATGCAAGCTAGTCTCTCAGTTTGAAAGCTATCTTAATGAAATTTTGCATAAGTCCCTCTTTCTGTTGCACGCAGCACATATGTGAAAACCAGCTGCATCGGACCACTATATCGTATAGCTGCCACAGGAATGATCGGTCGAAAATTAAGTTTTTGTATGAAAAAACATTTTATCTTGACCAAACTTGGCATTTATAAGTTTTACTTTATTCCTCATATATATGCAAAATTCTATTAAGATCGGACCACTATAACATATAGCTGCCATAGGAACGATCGGTCGAAAATTAAGTTGTTGTATGAAAAACATTTTGTTTTTAAGATATCTTGACCAAACTCGGCATTTATTAGTTTTACTATACTGCTCATATACAGGCGAAATAATATTAACGATCGGTCGAATATTAAGTTTTTGTATAAAATGACATTTTGTTTATCAAGATATCTTGACCAAACTCGGCATTTATTAGTGTTTCTTTACTCCTCATATATATGCAAAATCTTATTAACATCGGACTACTATATCATATAGCTGCCATAGGAATGATCGGTCGAAATTTAAGTTTTTGTATGAAAAAAACATATTGTTGTTCAAGATATCTCGTAATACCGGACGCCATCGAAGCTATTTAGTGAGAAACAAAATCAGTCATTCAACAACGTCCGACTGGCAGACGATCGCTGGTTCCAGCCGGAAATCTACAAGTTTATGTTGGTTTCGGACATCTACCTCGAATTGATTCTCCAAGGTGTTCTGCCGAGCCATGGCTGCACAATTGGCACAAAACAGAACTCTTCGGGTGAATACTGTCCGCCTCCTGCGCTCACCAGTTGACAGAGCCACTACCTCCTCATTATACCCTTGCAGAGGGTATTATAATTTTGTCGTGAAATGTGTAACGGATAGAAGGAGACATTTCCGACCCCATAAAGTATATATATTCTTGATCAGCATCAACAGCCGAGTCGATAGAGCCATGTCCGTCTGTCCGTCTGTCTATTTCTATGCGAGCTAGTCTCTCAGTTTGAAAGCTATCTTAATGAAATTTTGCATAAGTCCCTCTTTCTCTTGCATGCAGCACATATGTGAAAACCAGCTGCATCGGACCACTATATTGTATAGCTGCCATAGGAATGATCGGTCGAAAATTAAGTTTTTGTATGAAAAAACATTTTATCTTGACCAAACTTGGCATTTTTTAGTTTTACTTTATTCCTCATATATATGCAAAATTCTATTAAGATCGGACCACTATAACAGATATCTGCCATAGGAACGATCGGTCGAAAATTAAGTTGTTGTATGAAAAACACTTTGTTTTTAAGATATCTTGACCAAACTCGGCATTTATTAGTTTTACTATACTGCTCATATACAGGCGAAATCATATTAAGATCGGACAACATCATAAAGCTGCCAATACAACGACCGGTCGAAAATTAAGTTGTATGAAATAACATTTTGTTATTCAAGATATCTTTCCCAAACGGGGCATTTATTAGTTTTACTATACTCCTCATGTATATGTACGATCCTATAAAGATCGGACCGCTATATCTTATATCTGCCATAGGAACGATCAGTCGAAAATTAAGTTGTATGAAAAATCATTTGGTTTTTCATGATATTTTGACCAAACTCGGCATTTATTAGTTTTACTATACTCCTCATATGTGGGCAAAATCCTATTTATATCGGACCACTATATCATATAGCTGCCATCGGAACGATCGGTCGAAAATTAAGTTGTTTATGAAAAAATATTATGTTTGTCATGTTATGTTCACCAAACCCGGCATTTATTAGGTTTACTATACCCCTCATATACAGGCAAAATCATATTAAGATCGGACCCCTATATCATATAGCTGCCATAGGAACGATCGGTCGAAATTAAGTTTTTGTATGAAACAACATTTTGTTTTTTAAGATATCTTGATCAAACTCGGCATTTATTAGGTTTTCTTTACTCCTCATATATATGCAAAATCTTATTAACATCGGACTACTATATCATATAGCTGCCATAGGAATGATCGGTCGAAAATTAAGTTTTTGTATGAAAAAACATTTTGTTTTTCAAGATATCTTGATCAAACTCGGCATTTATTGGTTTTACTATGCTCCTCATATATATGCGAAATCCTATTAAGATCGGACCACTATATCATATAGCTGCCATAGGAACGATCGGTCGAAAATTAAGTTTTTGTATGAAAAAAACATATTGTTTTTCAAGATATCTCGTAATACCGGACGCCATCGAAGCTAATTAGTGAGAAACATAATCAGTCATTCAACAACGTCCGACTGGCAGACGATCGCTGGTTCCAGCCGGAAATCTAAAAATTGATGTTGGTTTCGGACATCTACCCCGAATTGATTCTCCAAGGTGTTCTGCCGAGTCATGGCTGCACAATTGGCACAAAACAGAAGTCTTCGGGTGAATACTGTCCGGCTCCTGCGCTCACCAGTTAACAGAGCCACTACCTCCTCATTATACCCTTGCCGAGGGTATTATAATTTTGTCGTGAAATGTGTAACGCATAGAAGGAGACATCTCCGACCCCATAAAGTATATATATTCTTGATCAGCATCAACAGCCGAGTCGATAGAGCCATGTCCGTCTGTCTGTTTCTATGCGAGCTAGTCTCTCAGTTTGAAAGCTATCTTAATGAAATTTTGCATAAGTCCCTCTTTCTGTTGCACGCAGCACATATATGAAAACCAGCTGCATCGGACCACTATATCGTATAGCTGCCACAGGAATGATCGGTCGAAAATTAAGTTTTTGTATGAAAAAACATTTTATCTTGACCAAACTTGGCATTTATAAGTTTTACTTTATTCCTCATATATATGCAAAATTCTATTAAGATCGGACCACTATAACATATAGCTGCCATAGGAACGATCAGTCGAAAATTAAGTTGTATGAAAAACATTTTGTTTTTAAGATATCTTGACCAAACTCGGCATTTATTAGTTTTACTATACTGCTCATATACAGGCGAAATAATATTAACGATCGGTCGAATATTAAGTTTTTGTATAAAATGACATTTTGTTTATCAAGATATCTTGACCAAACTCGGCATTTATTAGTGTTTCTTTACTCCTCATATATATGCAAAATCTTATTAACATCGGACTACTATATCATATAGCTGCCATAGGAATGATCGGTCGAAAATTAAGTTGTTGTTTGAAAAACATTTTGTTTTTAAGATATCTTGATCAAACTCGACATTTATTAGTTTTACTATGCTCCTCATATATATGTAAGATCTTATCAAGATCGGATCACTATATCATATAGCTGCCAAAGTAATGATCGGTTGAAAATTAAATTTTTGTATGAAAAAACATTTTTTTTCAAGATATCTTGACCAATCTCGGCATTTATTAGTTTTACTATGCTCATCATATATATGCGAAATCCTATTAAGATCGGATTACTATATCATATAGCTGCCATAGGAACGATCGGTAGAAAATTAAGTTTTTGTATGAAAAAAACATATTGTTGTTCAAGATATCTCGTAATACCGGACGCCATCGAAGCTAATTAGTGAGATACATAATGTCATTCAACAACGTCCGACTGGCAGACGATCGCTGGTTCCAGCCGGAAATCTAAAAATTGATGTTGGTTTCGGACATCTACCCCGAATTGATTCTCCAAGGTGTTCTGCCGAGCCATGGCTGCACAATTGGCACAAAACAGAAGTCTTCGGGTGAATACTGTCCGGCTCCTGCGCTCACCAGTTAACAGAGCCACTACCTCCTCATTATACCCTTGCAGAGGGTATTATAATTTTGTCGTGAAATGTGTACCGCATAGAAGGAGACATCTCCGACCCCATAAAGTATATATATTCTTGATCAGCATCAACAGCCGAGTCGATAGAGCCATGTCCGTCTGTCTGTTTCTATGCGAACTAGTCTCTCAGTTTGAAAGCTATCTTAAAGAAATTTTGGATAAGTCCCTCTTTCTGTTGCACGCAGCACATATGTGAAAACCAGCTGCATCGGACCACTATATCGTATAGCTGCCATAGGAATGATCGGACGAAAATTAAGTTTTTGTATGAAAAAACATTTTATCTTGACCAAACTTGGCATTTATTAGTTTTACTTTATTACTCATATATATGCAAAGTTCTATTAAGATCGGACCACTATAACATATAACTGCCATAGGAACGATCGGTCGAAAATTAAGTTGTTGTATGAAAAACATTTTGTTTTTAAGATATCTTGACCAAACTCGGAATTTATAAGTTTTACTATACTGCTCATATACAGGCCAAATCATATTAAGACCGGACGACTATAACATATAGCTGCCATTGGAACAATCGGTCGAATATTAAGTTTTTGTATAATAAAACATTTTGTTTATCAAGATATCTTGACCAAACTTGGCATTTATTAGTTTTTCTTTACTCCTCATATATATGCAAAATCTTATTAACATCGGACTACTATATAATATAGCTGCCATAGGAATGATCGGTCGAAAATTAAGTTTTTGTATGAAAAAACATTTTGTTTTTCAAGATATCTTGATCAAACTCGCCATTTATTAGTTTTACTATGCTCCTCATATATATGTACGATCCTATCAAGATCGGATCACTATATCATATAGCTGCCAAAGGAATGATCGGTTGAAAATTAAGTTTTTGTATGAAAAAACATTTTGTTTTTCAAGATATCTTGACTAAACTCGGCATTTATTAGTTTTACTATGCTCCTCATATATTTGAAAAATCCTATGAAGATCGGACCACTATATCATATAGCTGCCATAGGAACGATCGGTCGAAAATTAAGTTTTAGTAGGAAAAAACATTTTATTTATCAAGATATCTTGACCAAACTCGGCATTTATTAGTTTTACTTTACTCTTCATATATATGCAATATGCTAATAAGATCGGACAACTGTATCATATAGCTGCCATATGAACGATCGGTCGAAAATTAAGTTTTTGTATGAAAAAATATTTTGTTTTTCAAGATATCTTGACCAAACTCGGCATTTATTAGTTTTACTTTACTCCTCATATATACGCAAAATCCAATTAAGATCGGACCACTATATCATATAGCTGCCAAAGTAAAAATTATGTTTTTGTATGAAAAAACATTTTGTTTTTTAAGATATCTTGGCCAAACTCTGCATTTCTTAGTTTTACTATGCTCCTCATGTATTTGAAAAATCCTATGAAGATCGGACCACTATATCATATAGCTGCCATAGGAACGATCGGTCGAAAATTAAGTTTTTGTATGAAAAAACATTTTTTTTATCAAAATATCTTGACTTAACTCGGCATTTATTAGTTTTACTTTACTCTTCATATATATGCAATATCCTAATAAGATCGGACAACTGTATCATATTGCTGCCATAGGAACTATCGGTCGAAAATTAAGTTGTTGTATGAAAAACATTTTGTTTTTAAGATATCTTGACCAAACCCGGCATTTATTAGTTTTACTATACTGCTCATATATAGGCGAAATAATATTAACGATCGGTCGAATATTAAGTTTTTGTATAAAAAAACATTTTGTTTATCAAGATATCTTGACCAAACTCGGCATTTATTAGTTTTTCTTTACTCCTCATATATATGCAAAATCTTATTAACATCGGACTACTATATCATATAGCTGCCATAGGAATGATCGGTCGAAAATTAAGTTGTTGTTTGAAAAACATTTTGTTTTTAAGATATCTTGACCAAACTCGGCATTTATTAGTTTTACTATACTGCTCATATACAGGCGAAATCATATTAAGATCGGACGACGATAACATATAGCTGCCATAGGAATGATCGGTCGAATATTAAGTTTTTGTATAAAAAAACATTTTGTTTATAAAGATATCTTAACCAAACTCGTCATTTGTTAGTTTTACTTTACTCCTCATATATATGCAAAATCCCATTAAGATCGGACTTCTGTATCATATAGCTCCCATAGGAACGATCGGTCGAAAATTAAGTTTTTGTATGAAACAACATTTTGTTTTTCAAGATATCTTGACCAAACTCGGCATTTATTAGTTTTTCTTTACTCCTCATATATAAGCAAAATCTTATTAACATCGGACTACTATATCATATAGCTGCCATAGGAATGATCGGTCGAAAATTAAGTTTTTGTATGAAAAAACATTTTGTTTTTCAAGATATCTTGATCAAACTCGGCATTTATTAGTTTTATTTTGCTCCTCATATATATATATGCAAATACCCATTAAGACCGGACCACTATATCATATGGCTGCCATAGGAACGATCGGTCGAAATTAAGTTTTTGTATGAAAAAACATTTTGTTTTTTAAGATATCTTGATAAAACTCGGCATTAATTAGTTTTACTATGCTCATCATATATATGCGAAATCCTATTAAGATCGGACCACTATATCATATAGCTGCCATAGGAACGATCAGTCGAAAATTAAATTTTTGTATGAAAAAAACATATTGTTTTTCAAGATATCTCGTAATACCGGACGCCATCGAAGCTAATTAGTGAGAAACATAATAAGTCATTCAACAACGACCGACTGGCAGACGAACGCTGGTTCCAGCCGGAAATCTAAAATTTGATGTTGGTGTCGGACATCTACCCCGAATTGATTCTCCAAGGTGTGCTGCCGAGCCATGGCTGCACAATTGGCACAAAACAGAAGTCTTCGGGTGAATACTGTCCGGCTCCTGCGCTCACCAGTTAACAGAGCCACTACCTCCTCATTATACCCTTGCCGAGGGTATTATAATTTTGTCGTGAAATGTGTAACGCATAGAAGGAGACATCTCCGACTTCATAAAGTATATATATTCTTGATCAGCATCAACAGCCGAGTCGATAGAGCCATGTCCGTCTGTCTGTTTTTATGCGAACTAGTCGCTCAGTTTGAAAGCTATCTTATTCTTTAAAGCTATCGATTCTGCACTGCCGCAATTTGTTAATTGCTGGCTGTGTGAGAATATGATGCATGCTAAATGTGCAGGTCTCACTGGGCGTGACTGCGACAAGATCGCTGCTATTGCCAAGAAGGGCTGCGGTGGCTTGCGTTGGTCGTGCCCAGAATGCATCGACAAGCAAATTGATTTCTCCAGAATGTATAATTCTGTGAGATGTCAATTCTTAAAATTAAATAATGTGGCTAAGCAGCTCTCGAGTAATTTTGACTCGAGTTTCGAGTTGCTAGGCAAATATAAATTTGAGTCCCCAACCAATCGCCGGTTGGAGCCTCAACTTTTGCAATTGCCCTCTACGTCTGTTCAGACACCTACGACTTTCTTGTCTCTTCCTAGCAACTTGGAGGTATCTCCAATGTTGTCTTTATCGCCTTCTCCAAGCGACTGTCCAATTACCCCGGCTTCAAGCCCTGTACTAGACCCAGTAGAGCCCGTACCTGATTCCGTCCCAATTAATCAAACTGCCTCAGCCCCGTTAGCTCCTGGCCGCAAAGGTAGACCTGCGCGCAATCTTGCGCAGATTGTTAAAAGCAATCATTGTGCCTCGTTAGCTCCTCCAACTCCTGTATTACCCACAGCCCCATCAGCGCCTACTTTAACGGTAGTTGCCCCTCGTAGGCAAGTTTTTGTGTCTCGACTTTCGTCGGACACCACTTGTGAGTCATTGGCAGCCTATATTGCTAGCAAATCTTCTGCTAGCGTGTCAATAACTAAATTTAATTTCTCCACCCCTCGTGAAATATCATCATTCAAAATAAATGTTTCACATGATATGTTCCCAATCATTCGTGATCCCAAATTTTGGCCACCACACATGATTGTTCATGAGTTCAAGCCTAAAAAGCGTAACCAGCCTGTCACCCTTCCAGTCCCTTCAATACGGGGTACCATTTCTGCCCCAAAAAACTAGCTTCATCTTCTGACTAAATCTTTATTCATTATCAGAATGTCAGAGGTCTCACTTCAAAGCTAAAAAATCTTTTTATTGCCAGCACTTCCTTCGATTCGGACATAATAGCATTTTCAGAAACATGGTTAAACTCAACCATATCTGATTTTGAGATATTACCGAATAACTTTATTTTGTTTAGAAATGATCGGCCGACTCGAGGTGGTGGGGTGTTAATTGCCGTTAAAGCCACTCTCCAGTCTGAACTTTTCTGTTTAAGTACGCCTACTGACGCTGAGATTGTCTCAGTTAAGGTGTCTTTTCCTACACGGAATATCTATGTAACATGCTCTTATGTCCCACCTTCTTCTGATATTCAAGTTTATATGAATCATATTACTTGTATTAAAGAAGTTTCTTCACACGTGCGGGATAATGACCTATTATTGGTGTTGGGTGATTTTAATTTGCCGAACATCTCTTGGTCATTATTCACTGCTGAAAATTATCTAGTGCCCTCAGCACAGCACGATTTTTTAGACTGCATGCTTGATCTTTCGTTGTTTCAAATCAATTCAATTTCTAATCATATGAATAGAACACTTGACCTTGTATTTGTTGACGACTACCTTATTTCTAATGTGTCTAGGTCACCTCCTTTATCTCTTCCTGAGGATGTCTATCATCCAACTTTAGAGATTGCAATGCTAAATTGTAATCCTTCCATTTCGTGCTCATCAGCCAATAAGCCCCGCTATTGCTTTCGCAAAGGAAATTATTCCTTGCTGAATCAGCTTATTTATTCAACCGATTGGTCTTTCTTATATGACTCAGTTGATATGAATACAGCCATTAATTCTTTTTATATCACCCTAAACTCCCTCTTAGATGTGTGTATTCCTAAGTCAATTCCTTCGACTACTTTTTCAAAACCACCCTGGTTTACTCCCAGATTATCACATCTAAAAAATGTAAAATCCAAATATTTTAAAAAGTTTAAAAAGTCTGGTTCGTGTACAGACTTGGCTAAATATTCCATAGCCAAGTCGAACTTCTTTCTTCTTAATTCTCAATGCTATGAGAATTATCTAATTCGTTGTAAAAGGCAATTCGCCCGAAATCCGAGACAGTTTTATAATTTTGTAAACTTGAAGCGTAAGTCTTCAAGTTTGCCATCTTCTTTTTTTCTTTGGATGGATAAATCTAGCAATGACACTGATTCTGCTAACCTCTTTGCTAATTTTTTCCAATCAACTTACTCTTCAGTCTGTCCTAATACTAATTCTTACCCTTATACTATTTCCTCCGCTAGTTCTATACCTCCCCCCATTATTTCACACTCCTCTCTCCTATTAGCTATAAACTCTCTAAAATCTTCTTACTCTCCTGGGCCGGACAATATTCCTAGTTGTCTACTCAAGGAGTGTAGTTCTTCCCTTTTCTATCCATTGCTAAAGCTTTTTAATCTATCCCTTGAAACTTCTGTCTTTCCATCTCTTTGGAAAGAATCTTATATCATTCCTCTTCACAAGAAAGGTGGGAAGTCTGATATACAAAATTACAGGGGCATTGCAAAACTGTCTGCTATTCCTAAATTATTTGAAAAAATAATCAATTCGAATTTGCAGCATTTCTGCAAATCAGTTGTTTCCCCTGTTCAACATGGATTCGTAAAGAATCGGTCAACTACGACCAATCTGCTTGAGTTTACTTCCTTGGTAAATGATGCTTTCCTTTCGAAAATGCAAACTGATGTCATTTACACTGACTTCAGTAAGGCGTTTGACTCTGTGCACCATGACATTTTACTTTTTAAACTTGACCGAATAGGTTTCCCTCTGTCCCTTTTACTTTGGATTAATTCTTATTTAAAAGGTAGGACCCAAAGAGTAATACTGAGGTTGACTACCTCTAAAAGGGTTCACGTTACTTCTGGTGTTCCTCAAGGTAGTCATCTTGGACCTTTACTCTTTACACTTTCTATAAATAATCTTCCCTCTGTTATATCACATGCTCGTGTACTCATGTATGCGGACGATGTCAAACTTTTTCTATCATACACCAACCCCCTACATCATTTTCGTCTACAAGACGATTTGAACGCTATGCAACTTTGGTGTTCGGCCAATCAATTGCATCTAAATTGTTCAAAGTGTATGTTTATGACTTTTAATCGTACTACACCTTATCTTGTCAGTTATACAATCGACAATATCCCTTTGCAACGTATACTAACAGTTAAGGATCTAGGCGTTATTTTTGATTCTAAGCTCTGTTTCAATCGTCATATAGATACCATTGTTAATGAGGCAAAAGGTGTACTTGGATTCATTAAACGATGGTCTAAAGAGTTTAACGATCCTTTTATAACAAAACTTCTGTACATCTCTCTTGTTCGCCCTATCCTGGAATACTGCTCTTGCATCTGGTCTCCACAGTATATCAACAGCCAGGATCGTATTGAATCTGTTCAGAAGCAATTTCTGCTTTTTGCCTTACGAGGTTTAAATTGGGACCCTAATCTTCGGTTGCCGTCCTACTCCAGCAGACTGCTTCTTCTCAACCTTCCGTCGTTAATCAACCGTAGGACAATTCTCGGTGTTGTCCTTCTACATAAGTTGATTATCTCCTTTTCTGCTAGGGCGTCTTCAGTTCTCTGTTCCGGCTAGACCAACCAGAAATTATCGCCCCTTATTACTATCTACGTGCACAACTGATTACGCTATGCACAATTCTTTTCGCGTGCTATGTAAAAATTATAATAGTTTGCATCACGTTTCCTCTACCGAACTGTCTCTACCCCTAATAAAATCGTTGCTTTCAGGATACCTTCGGGAAGTCGCTGACCATTCCCAGCTATGAGCAGGGGCATAGCTAGCCGGACAGGCTGAAAAATTTTCCCCCACCGTGTCGGCGATTTCCCATTACTTTTCTCTTTGTCCTATCCACTTAACACTCTTTATCTAACTTACATTGCTTTACTTTATTAACAATTTTCTTACTTTCTTTTTTCCTATTTATTGTATTTTCTTTATTAATATAGCAAATTAAGATTATTTTTAATTTCACTTGAGATCACTTTTTTCCTACTTACAACCTTCTGCTTAGATGTAGGCTCTAATAGCGTCACTGACAAAATTAGCTGTGAAAAGGGGCACAGCTGGCCGGACTGGCAAATAAAACACCTCCATCGGTCGGTGATGCTATTTAGAAAATTGTATCCTTTAACTAGGCGTTTAGCATATAATTATATTGTACAATTTTGAATAATGAGGAAGACACTCGTTTTGTCGACCATTAATAAATAAATAAATAAAATAAATATTAATGAAATTTTGCAGAAGTCCCTCTTTCTGTTGCACGCAGCACATTTGTGAAAACCAGCTGGATCGGACCACTATATCATATAGTTGCCATAGGAACGATCATCGAAAATTAATTTTTTGTATGAAAAAACAATTTATCTTGACCAAACTCTGCATTTATTAGTTTTACTTTATTCCTCATATATATGCAAAATCCTATTAAGATCGGACCACTATAAAATATAGCTGCCATTAGAACGATCGGTCGAAAACTAAGTTTTTGTATGAAAAAACATTTTGTTTTTCAAAATATCTTGACCAAACTAGGCATTTATAAGTTTTACTATGCTCCTCATATATATGTAAAATCCTATCAAGATCGGATCAAAATATCATATAGCTGCCAAAGGAATCGGTAGAAAATTAAGTTTTTGTATAAAAAATATTTTGTTTGTCAAGATATCTTGACCAAACTCGGCATTTATTAGACATCTCCGACCTCATAAAGTATATATATTCTTAATCAGCATCAAGAGGCGAGTCGATAGAGCCATGTCCGTCTGTCCGTCTGTCTGTTTCTATGCGAACTAGTGTCTCAGTTTTAAAGCTATCTTAATGAAATTTTGCATAGGAATGATCGGTCGAAAATTAAGTTTTTGTATGAAAAAACATATTGTTTTTCAAGATATCTCGTAATACCGGACGCCATCGAAGCCAATTAGTGACAAACATAATAAGTCATTCAACAACGTCCGACTGGCAGACGATCGCTGGTTCCAGCCGGAAATCTAAAATTTGATGTTGGTCTCGGACATCTACCCCGAATGGATTCTCCAAGGTGTTCTGCCGAGCCATGGCTGCACAATGTGCACAAAACAGAAGTCTTCAGGTGAATACTGTCCGGCTCCTGCGCTCACCAGTTAACAGAGCCACTACCTTCTCATTATACCCTTGCAGAGGGTATTATAATTTTGTCGTGAAATGTGTAACGCATAGAAGGAGCCATCTCCGACCTCATAGTGTATATATTGTCTTGATCAGCATCAACAGCCGAGTCGATAGAGCCATGTCTGTCGGTTTCTATGCGAAATAGTCTCTCAGTTTTAAAGCTATCTTAATAACATTTCGCAGAAGTCCCTCTTTCTGTTGCACGCAGCACATTTGTGAAAACCAGCTGGATCGGACCACTATATCATATAGTTGCCATAGGAACGATCATCGAAAATTAAGTTTTTGTATGAAAAAACAATTTATCTTGACCAAACTTGGCATTTATTAGTTTTACTCTGTTCCTCATATATATGCAAAATCCTATTAAGATCGGAAAACTATATAATATAGCTGCCATTAGAACGATCGGTCAAAACTAAGTTTTTGTATGAAAAAACATTTTGTTTTTCAAGATATCTTGACCAAACTCGGCATTTATTAGTTTTTCTTTACTCCTCATATATTTGCAAAATCCTATTAAGATCGCACCACTATATCATATAGCTGCCATAGCAATGATCGGTCGAAAATTAAGTTTTTGTATGAAAAAACATTTTGTTTATCAAGATATCTTGACCAAATTCGGCATTTATTAGTTTTATTATGCTCCTCATATATATGCAAATACCCATTAAGACCGGCCCACTATATCATATAGCTGCCATAGGAAAGATCGGTCGAAATTAAGTTTGTGTATGAAAAATCATTTTGTTTATCAAGATATCTTGACCAAATTCGGCATTTATTAGTTTTACTATGCTCCTCATATATATGTGAAATCCTATCAAGATCGGATCACTATATCATATAGGTGTCAAAGGAATGATCGGTTGAAAATTAAGTTTTTGTATGAAAAACATTTTGTTTATCAAGATATCTTGACAAAACTCAGCATTAATTAGTTTTACTATGCTCATCATATATATGCGAAATCCTATTACGATCGGACTACTACTTCATATAGCTGCCATAGGAACGATCGGTCGAAAATTAAATTTTTGTATGAAAAAACATATTGTTTTTCAAGATATCTCGTAATACCGGACGCCATCGAAGCTAATTAGTGAGAAACATAATAAGTCATTTAACAACGTCCGACTGGCAGACGATCGCTGGTTCCAGCCGGAAATCTAAAATTTGATGTTGGTCTCGGACATCTACCCCGAATGGATTCTCCAAGGTGTTCTGCCGAGCCATGGCTGCACAATTGGCACAAAACAGAAGTCTTCAGGTAAATGCTGTCCGGCTCCTGCGCTCACCAGTTAACAGAGCCACTACCTCCTCATTATACCCTTGCAGAGGGTATTATAATTTTGTCGTGAACTGTGTAACGCATAGAAGGAGACATCTCAGACTTCATAAAGTATATATATTCTTGATCAGCATCAACAGCCGAGTCGATAGAGCCATGTCCGTCTGTCCGTCTGTCTGTTTCTATGCGAACTAGTCTGTCCGTTTTAAAGCTATCTTAATGAAATTTTGCAGAAGTTCCTCTTTCTGTTGCACGCAGCACATATGTGAAAACCAGCTGGATCGGACCACTATATCGTATAGCTGCCATAGGAATGATCGGTCGAAAATTAAATTTTTGTATGAAAAAACATTTTATCTTGACCAAACTTGGCATTTAATAGTATTACTTTACTCCTCATATATATGCAAAATCCTATTAACATCGGACCACTATATCATATAGCTGCCATAGCAACGATAGGTCGTAAATCAATTTACAATTCAAATTTTTGTATGAAAAAACATTTTCTTTTTGAAGACATCTTGACCAAACTCGCCATTTATTAGTTTTATTATGCTCCTCATATGTATACAAATACCTATTAAGACCGGACCACTATATCATATAGCTGCCATAGGAACGATCGGTCGAAATTAAATTTTTGTATGAAAAAACATTTTGTTTTTCAAAATATCTTGACCAAACTGGGAATTTATTAGTTTTACTATGCTCCTCATATATATGTAAAATCCTATCAAGATCGGATCACTATATCATATAGCTGCCATAGGAATGATCGGTCGAAAATTAAGTTTTTGTATGAAAAAAACATTTTGTTTTTCAAGATATCTTGATCAAACTGGGCACTTATTAGTTTTACTATGCTCCTCATATATATGCGAAATCCTATTAAGATCGGACCACTATATCATATAGCTGCCATAGAAACGATCGGTCGAAAATTAAGTTTTTGTATGAAAAAAACATATTGTTTTTCAAGATATCTCGTAATACCGGACGCCATCGAAGCTAATTAGTGAGAAACATAATCAGTCATTCAACAACGTCCGACTGGCAGATGATCGCTGGTTCCAGCCGGAAATCTAAAAATTGATGGTGGTCTCGGACATCTACCCCGAATTGATTCTCCAAGGTGTTCTGCCGAGCCATGGCTGCACAATGTGCACAAAACAGAAGTCTTCAGGTGAATACTGTCCGGCTCCTGCGCTCACCAGTTAACAGAGCCACTACCTCCTTATTATACCCTTGCAGAGGGTATTATAATTTTGTCGTGAAATGTGTAACGCATAGAAGGAGCCATCTCCGACCTCATAGTGTATATATTGTCTTGATCAGCATCAACAGCCGAGTCGATAGAGCCATGTCTGTCTGTTTCTATGCGAACTAGTCTCTCAGTTTTAAAGCTATCTTAATAACATTTCGCAGAAGTCCCTCTTTCTGTTGCACGCAGCACATTTGTGAAAACCAGCTGGATCGGACCACTATATCATATAGTTGCCATAGGAACGATCATCGAAAATTAAGTTTTTGTATGAAAAAACAATTTATCTTGACCAAACTCGCCATTTATTAGTTTTATTAAGCTCCTCATATGTATACAAATACCTATTAAGACCGGACCACTATATCATATAGCTGCCATAGGAACGATCGGTCGAAATTAAATTTTTGTATGAAAAAACATTTTGTTTTTCAAAATATCTTGACCAAACTGGGCATTTATTAGTTTTACTATGCTCCTCATATATATGTAAAATCCTATCTAGATCGGATCACTATATCATATAGCTGCCATAGGAATGATCGGTCGAAAATTAAGTTTTGTATGAAAAAAACATTTTGTTTTTCAAGATATCTTGATCAAACTCGGCACTTATTAGTTTTACTATGCTCCTCATATATATGCGAAATCCTATTAAGATCGGACCACTATATCATATAGCTGCCATAGAAACGATCGGTCGAAAATTAAGTTTTTGTATGAAAAAAACATATTGTTTTTCAAGATATCTCGTAATACCGGACGCCATCGAAGCTAATTAGTGAGAAACATAATCAGTCATTCAACAACGTCCGACTGGCAGATGATCGCTGGTTCCAGCCGGAAATCTAAAAATTGATGGTGGTCTCGGACATCTACCCCGAATTGATTCTCCAAGGTGTTCTGCCGAGCCATGGCTGCACAATGTGCACAAAACAGAAGTCTTCAGGTGAATACTGTCCGGCTCCTGCGCTCACCAGTTAACAGAGCCACTACCTCCTTATTATACCCTTGCAGAGGGTATTATAATTTTGTCGTGAAATGTGTAACGCATAGAAGGAGCCATCTCCGACCTCATAGTGTATATATTGTCTTGATCAGCATCAACAGCCGAGTCGATAGAGCCATGTCTGTCTGTTTCTATGCGAACTAGTCTCTCAGTTTTAAAGCTATCGTAATAACATTTCGCAGAAGTCCCTCTTTCTGTTGCACGCAGCACATTTGTAAAAACCAGCTGGATCGGACCACTATATCATATAGTTGCCATAGGAACGATCATCGAAAATTAAGTTTTTGTATGAAAAAACAATTTATCTTGACCAAACTTGGCATTTATTAGTTTTACTCTGTTCCTCATATATATGCAAAATCCTATTAAGATCGGAAAACTATATAATATAGCTGCCATTAGAACGATCGGTCAAAACTAAGTTTTTGTATGAAAAAACATTTTGTTTTTCAAGATATCTTAACCAAACTCGGCATTTATTAGTTTTTCTTTACTCCTCATATATATGCAAAATCCTATTAAGATCGCACCACTATATCATATAGCTGCCATAGCAACGATCGGTCGAAAATTAAGTTTTTGTATGAAAAAACATTTTGTTTATCAAGATATCTTGACCAAATTCGGCATTTATTAGTTTTATTATGCTCCTCATATATATGTAAAATCCTATCAAGATCGGATCACTATATCATATAGGTGTCAAAGGAATGATCGGTTGAAAATTAAGTTTTTGTATGAAAAACATTTTGTTTATCAAGATATCTTGACAACACTCAGCATTAATTAGTTTTACTATGCTCATCATATATATGCGAAATCCTATTAAGATCGGACCACTATATCATATAGCTGCCATAGGAACGATCGGTCGAAAATTAAATTTTTGCATGAAAAAACATATTGTTTTTCAAGATATCTCGTAATACCGGACGCCATCGAAGCTAATTAGTGAGAAACATAATAAGTCATTCAACAACGTCCGACTGGCAGACGATCGCTGGTTCCAGCCGGAAATCTAAAATTTGATGTTGGTCTCGGACATCTACCCCGAATGGATTCTCCAAGGTGTTCTGCCGAGCCATGGCTGCACAATTGGCACAAAATAGAAGTCTTCAGGTGAATGCTGCCCGGCTCCTGCGCTCACCAGTTAACAGAGCCACTACCTCCTCATTATACCCTTGCAGAGGGTATTATATTTTGTCGTGAACTGTGTAACGCATAGAAGGAGACATCTCCGACTTCATAAAGTATATATATTCTTGATCAGCATCAAAAGCCGAGTCGACAGAGCCATGTCCGTCTGTCCGTCTGTTTGTTTCTATGCGAACTAGTCTCTCAGTTTTAAAGCTATCTTAATGAAATTTTGCAGAACTTCCTCTTTCTGTTGCACGCAGCACATATGTGAAAACCAGCTGGATCGGACCACTATATCGTATAGCTGCCATTGGAATGATCGGTCGAAAATTAAGTTTTTGTATGAAAAAACATTTTATCTTGACCAAACTTGGCATTTAATAGTATTACTATGCTCCTCATATATATGCAAATACCCATTAAGACCGGCCCACTATATCATATAGCTGCCATAGGAAAGATCGGTCGAAATTAAGTTTGTGTATGAAAAATCATTTTGTTTATCAAGATATCTTGACCAAATTCGGCATTTATTAGTTTTACTATGCTCCTCATATATATGAAAAATCCTATCAAGATCGGATCACTATATCATATAGGTGTCAAAGGAATGATCGGTTGAAAATTAAGTTTTTGTATGAAAAACATTTTGTTTATCAAGATATCTTGACAAAACTCAGCATTAATTAGTTTTACTATGCTCATCATATATGCGAAATCCTATTAAGATCGGACCACTACTTCATATAGCTGCCATAGGAACGATCGGTCGAAAATTAAATTTTTGTATGAAAAAACATATTGTTTTTCAAGATATCTCGTAATACCGGACGCCATCGAAGCTAATTAGTGAGAAACATAATAAGTCATTCAGCAACGTCCGACTGGCAGACGATCGCTGGTTCCAGCCGGAAATCTAAAATTTGATGTTGGTCTCGGACATCTACCCCGAATGGATTCTCCAAGGTGTTCTGCCGAGCCATGGCTGCACAATTGGCACAAAACAGAAGTCTTCAGGTAAATGCTGTCCGGCTCCTGCGCTCACCAGTTAACAGAGCCACTACCTCCTCATTATACCCTTGCAGAGGGTATTATAATTTTGTTGTGAACTGTGTAACGCATAGAAGGAGACATCTCAGACTTCATAAAGTATATATATTCTTGATCAGCATCAACAGCCGAGTCGATAGAGCCATGTCCGTCTGTCCGTCTGTCTGTTTCTATGCGAACTAGTCTCTCCGTTTTAAAGCTATCTTAATGAAATTTTGCAGAAGTTCCTCTTTCTGTTGCACGCAGCACATATGTGAAAACCAGCTGGATCGGACCACTATATCGTATAGCTGCCATAGGAATGATCGGTCGAAAATTAAATTTTTGTATGAAAAAACATTTTATCTTGACCAAACTTGGCATTTAATAGTATTACTATGCTCCTCATATATATGCAAATACCCATTAAGACCGGCCCACTATATCATATAGCTGCCATAGGAACGATCGGTCGAAAATTAAGTTTTTGTATGAAAAAACAATTTATCTTGACCAAACTTGGCATTTATTAGTTTTACTCTGTTCCTCATATATATGCAAAATCCTATGTATAATATAACTGCCATTAGAACGATCGGTCGAAAACTAAGTTTTTTTATGAAAAAACATTTTGTTTTTCAAAATATATTGACCAAACTTGGCATTTATTAGTTTTACTTCACTCCTCATATATATGAAAAATAATATTAAGATCGGACCACTATATCATATAGCTGCCATAGGAATGATCGGTCGAATATTAAGTTTTTGTATGAAAAAACATTTTGTTTATTAAGATATCTTGACCAAACTCGGCATTTATTAATTTTACTTTACTCCTAATATATATGCAAAATTATTAAGATCGGACCAGTATATCATATAGCTGCCATAGGAACGATCGGTCGAATATTAAGTTTTTGTATGAAAAAACATTTTGTTTATCAAGATATCTTGACCAATCTCGGCATTTATTAGTTTTACTATGCTCCTCATATATATGCAAAATCCTATTCATAACGGACCACTATATTATATAGCTGCCATAGAAAAGATCGGTCGAATATTAAGTTTTTGTATGAAAAAATATTTTGTTTATCAAGATATCTTGCCCAAGCTCGGCATTAACTATTTTCCCTGTGCTTCTTAGATACGGCAAAGCACTATAAGCATTATGCAAAGGTTGGGTCTGCAAGGGTATTAGATCTTCGGCGTGCTGAAGATTGCCTTTCTTTCTCGCTTATTATTTTATTAAGTAAGTATTTTTTAAAGTAACCAAGTGTGTAAAACTTAATTGGGGCTGCCGGTAGGATACTTCGGAAAAGTAAAGATCGCTAAAGGATAATTCACTCCCAGATCTAAAGCAAAATCGCGACCGAATTTATTGTCGGTGTGTAACAAACGTTTTCTCGAATACGTATCTGCACAAGAACCTTCGGGTCACGAGTAGTCTATTAACATTGGCGCTTTGGGCAATAAAGCTACTAAAGTTAATAACGACTGGCGTTGCATCCCCTTTGATCCCTGCAATACATTGTTACATGGTCTTTTCAATAGGACACACACAAAAAAAATTGCATATAATAACCACAAACTATAAACTAAATTAAATGTACAAGGTATATAACAAAGTGCAAAGAAATAGAAGTGTAAAATCAAAGAACTAAAAAGATCAAAAATCTCAACATCAAAACTACTTAAAAAATCATCAAACAGAATCAAGGGTATTACACAAAAATGACCATGGAATTATCAGAACAACATCACAACCAACTGAGACAGGCGCGAAGTCAAAACGGATCAACAGAAAATCTCAACGTTTTTATTAAAAGGATCGATTACATCTTTATCCAACACGAGTTGTTAGACAACACAGCATCTTGTACGGAGCCACCGAATTGCAAGTCGCTGGAGATCCTCAGAGAGCTTTACAAAGGACAGCAGCCAACACTTGGCAGGAGGTGAGAATCGCATTGATTGAAGTGTATAAAGTGCAAACACCATTTGAAGAACTCCTTCGACGCTTAAACAACACGAATTACCAGCGAAACGTCCGTAAGTTCATTGAGAATTTCGAAAATAAATCTTATGTTTAACAAGTTAGCGTTCGAAAATTTACCTAGCAATACGACACTTTATACAAATGCTATGAATAACACAATCAAAGATGTAATTAGAAAAAAAATTACAGGATACGCTTTTCATGATGTTGAATAAGACATTACGCCGACACAAAAACTAAAACAAGTAGCTTAAAGAGAAGGATTATACGAAAATAGCGTAACTGATACGACCTTAAATTAAAAATGTTCAAGGAAATCAAAGTAACAATCGTAGGAACATGGGAAATTATTAGCAAAATGCTAACCCAGCCACCAGTTCAAGTGGCTATACCAATTTACAATATCCGATTTCTTTACATATACGATGAGAAAGTACATAAACAAATAAAATAAAATAAATAGTATTACAATAAAACAAAATATCATACGTAAATCCAAATCACCCTACTGCATTGAAAAACGATGCATCTGAAAAGCAAAAATTGCGGTAAGTCATAGAATATCGCAATCTCAATACACTAACTATTAATGATAAATACCCTATCCCAAACATGGATGAAATATTAGACAAACTTGGAAAATGTCAATATTTCACAAATTATTTTTTCCATGCCATTGGAGGAACACATTTTGTCGCTACAAAAAATATTTGAGATGCTTAGAGAAGCTAACTTAAAACTACAATTGGATAAATGGGAGCTTATAAGAAAAAAACTGAATTTCTCGGTCACATCATCACAACTGAGTGTATAAAACTAAATCCCAACAAAATTCTTGCAACTCTCCAATTCCTAATTCCAAAACCCCCAAAAGAAATTAAATCATTTCTATACTATTTATACCAACTTTCGCTTATATAGTACATTCATTAACACTTAAATTAAAAATGGAGCAAAATCAACATAAATGACAAAGGCTACTAATTAACGTGTGAAAAGCTAAAAGTACTTATAACATCCGATTCAATTTTCGAAAAACGACTTTCATTAACTCCAGACGCAAGTAATCTGGCAATAGTGGCCGTCCTTTCGCAAGAGCATAAGCCTTTTTTTTTTATTAGCAATCGTTTGGGCCTCTAAATACTTTAGGTCCTATCTCTTTGGTCGACAATTTTAATTCCTTAGTGATCACAGACCACTCATCTGATTTGAAATAACAACGATGGAAAATCAAGCTAAATGAGTTTGATTTCCAAATTAAATACAACTCAGGAAAAAAAAATTAGATGCTCTGTCCAGAATTTAATTAAACGAACTTCTTAGGCGAAGATACAATTAGCACAAGAGCAACTATGCAAAGTGCTCAAGAAGACAACAGTAACCATTTACAAATCACAGAAAGACCTCTTAATTATTATAATCGACAAATAGAATTTAAAAAAGGAACCGAGAATGAAACAAAAGTTACAAATTAATTTCATAAAACCAACATAAGAATTACATACAAACACATGACTAACGCGCATGCCAAAGAATTTATAAAAGAATACTTATGCATATATTCAATACACAGAAAAGTGTGCTATACTCCACAACGAAGCAGATTTTCCAATTTTCGAAGAAGCCTACTTAGAAATAATAAGTCCAAATAATTCAACAAAGTCAATGAAAACTAGAACAAAATTAATGGATCTTCAAACATTGGCAGAATTCAAGGAACTAATATTAAAACAAGTAAGAGGTTCTAGACGGGAGCTCCCGACTAGGGGATACCCTGAACTCCCTTCTTCCAACATCAAATGCATATATATATTCTATTTTAGAAGATATATGTGAAGTTTGGTGACTCTAGCTCTTATTATTTACAAAAATTGCCCAAAAAAAGGATATCGATATCGATATTTATCGATTGCTTGGAAACGGAGTAAGTTATCGATTATCGGAAATAAACTCAATGTGCACAGGCACTAGAAGCACCTAAATTTAAAATTTCAAGACTCTAGCTCTATGTTCTGAGATCCTTGCGTTCATACACACGGACGGACGGACGGACGGACGGACAGACAGACGGACATGGCTAGATCGACTCGGCTATTGATGCTGATCATTATACTTTTCGAATGAGATTTGAGAAATTAGAAATTTTTAATATAATAACTAGACAAGAAAGAAAGTCTATCTTCGGCACGTCGAAGATTTAATACCCTGCAGACCCTATCTTTTCATAATGTTCATAGTGCTTTGCGCGTATCTTAGAAACACAACGAAATTATTTATTGCCCAGTTTCGTCAAGAAATCTTGTTAACCAAAGAGGGATTTTTAATCAAAAACATAGTTTTCGACTGATCGTTTTTGTCAGATGTATGATATAGAAGTCCGATGTAAAAATAACTTCGCCTAGTTCTAGAATAATATAATGAATGACAAAAAAGTTTTCCATATCACAACTTAATTTTCGATCGATCGTTCGTATGGCAGCCATATACTATAGTCGTCCGATGTTGATAGGATTTTGCATATATATGAGCAGCAAAGTTAAACTAATAAATTCCGAACTTGGGTAAAATATCGTTAAAAAAATGTTCTATCCGGAAAATTAACTTTCGACCGATCGCTCCGAGGGACAACAGGTTGACCTCTAACACAAAATACGCATTTGAGCTATATCGAGGCTGCAAAGGACAACTAACGTGCGTGCACTCATGAGATGAAATGATGCAAATGAAAATGAGGAGCTCGAAAATGTTTTACGCAAGTTTTGGGAACTAGAGCAATTTCACAATAAGTCTCCAGGTCTCTCACCGGAGGACAGGTGGTGATGTACAGGAGCTTCAATATTTCAAGGGAGGTTGCCCATTATCAGTGCATATTATGGAATTCCGATAAGAACTAACCATTTGACACTGGAGGTGGGGAAACATCAGATGTATGTTGACTAATAACAGCCGAGTTTGGTCAAGATATCTTGAAAAACAAAATATTTTTTCATACAAAAACTTAATTTTCGACCGATCGTTCATATGGCAGCTATATGATACAGTTATCCGATCTTATTAGGATATTGCATATATATGAAGAGTAAAGTAAAACTAATAAATGCCGAGTTTGGTCAAGATATCTTGATAAAGAAAATGTTTTTTCATACAAAAACTTAATTTTCGACCGATCGTTCCTATGGCAGCTATATGATATAGTGGTCCGATCTTCATGGAATTTTGCATACATAATATACAACTAATAAATGTCGAGGTTGGTCAAGATATCTTGAAAAACAAAATGTTTTTTCATACAAAAACCTAATTTTGGACCGATCGTTGCTATGGAAGCTATATGATATAGTGGTCCAATCTTAATTGGATTTTGCATATAGATGGAGAATAAAGTAAAACTTATATATGCCGAGTTTGGTCAAGATATCTTGATAAACAAAATGTTTTTTCATACAATAACTTAATTTTCGACCGATCGTTCCTATGGCGGCTATATGATATAGTGGTCCGATCTTAATAGGATTTTGCATATATATGAGGAGTAAAGTAAAACTAATAAATGCCGAGTTTGGTCTAGATATCTTGATAAACAAAATGGTTTTTCATACAAAACCTTAATTTTCGAGCGATCGTTCCTATGGCAGCTATATGATATAGTGGTCCGATCCAGCTGGTTTTCACATATGTGCTGCGTGCAAAGTTTCATTAAGATAGCTTTAAAACTGATGGACTAGTTCGCATAGAAACAGACAGACGGATAGACGGACAGACGGACATGGCTATATCGACTCGGCTGTTGATGCTGATTAAGAATATATATACTTTATGGGGTCGGAGATGTCTCCTTCTATGCGTTACAGATTTCACGACAAAATTATAATACCCTCTGCAAGGGTATAAAAAGGTAAAAACCCTAGATTTTGACCGATGGTTCCTATGGCAGATATATTATATAGTAGTCCGATGTTAATAAGATTTTGCAAAGATGAAGGGAGCATAGTGAAATCTTTAAATACCGTGTTTAATCAGAATATCTTGAATGACAAAAATTTTTTCCATACAACAACTTAGTTATCGACCGATGGTCTCTATGGGAGCTATTTGATATAGTGTACCGGTCGTAATAGGATTTTGCATTTATATGCAGAGCATAGTAAAACTAATAAATGTCAGGGTTTGGTCAAGATATCTTGATAAACAAAATGTTTTTTCATACAACTTAATTTTCCACCGATAGTTCCTATTTCATTTATATAATACAGTGGTCCGATCTTAATAGGATTTTGCATGTATATGAGGAGTAAAGGTAAATACCGAGTTTGGTCAAGATATCTTGAAAAACAAAGTGTTTATTCTTACAACTTAATTTTCGACACGGATGCTGATCAAATATTTTTAGCAATCGCAACGCCTTTCTCAGCTAGCCCATTGCTTTGTGTTCACGAGAGTTAAATGGCACATTATCCATCCTGATTACAGTTGGATATCCCAGTTTGTTAAAATTACTCTTCAACTTGTTAATAATATGACCTGCCGTTTTATTGTTTACATGTTCCACAATAAAAAATCCTGAGCCTGCATCAATAACTGAGAAGAAGCGCTGTCCTGCATATTCAAACATGTCAGCAGACACTATCTGAAACGGATATTTAGTTGGCTCTTTTGAGCTAGCTTTTCTTTTTGATTGTTTCGTGTGAATTTTTCACAAATTTCACAAGATTTAACGATCTCCTTTATCTGACCGCTCATGTTAGGCCAATAAATAAAGCACTGTTGCACGTGCATGTGATCACTTACATAATTTTTTTCTGTAATTCTGATGGAATGACGAGTCGATGATCACGAAAAAGTTAGCCATTCTCAAAGTGCAGTTCGTTTTTAACCGTATGAAAAACTTGGCTCTGATTGTCCAGTAGGTGATTATTTGGCCAACCGTTCTATACATAGCGACAAATTTTCAAAAAAATTTTATCACGTTCAATGGTGGAACGGTATAAATCATAGTTTTGTTTCGATAAACACGCCATTTTAGTGACCTTATTAATTATCCCCGTTAAATCCGTTCGTGACACTCCGATAATTTGGCCTATGAAAGGCAGTCAGCCACAAGCATTTATTTTCCCGGTTTGTACACAACAGTCATCTCTAGACTACTGACTTCTGTTTCCTGCGGTTTGTGATCGCTTTCAACGGTAAATTCATATCCATAAAAAAAATAGGGAAATCGTGGACATGCGAAAGTAATAGCCAACAACTCATTTTCGATCTGAGCCCACTTTTGTTCACTCTTACTCAATGTTCGAGACGCATATGCTACTGGGTGTGTGTTTTAAGCAATTACACATCCCAGCCCATCCTTTGATGCATGCGTTTGCACAATGACGAGCAACTTTGGATCATAAATAGCCAATACCAATACTAAGCAAGCTTTTAAACTCACACTCATGATTTTCCGACCGTTTAAAGTTGGAATAAATTTTACCAAGTATTTTAGAATACTCAAAAATCTTAAAACGTCCGTTTACTTTCAGGTTTTTTTCATTTTTAAAATCTCGTCTTAATATAATAGATCCGCCTTAATACTCCCTTCCGATAAAACATTTCCCATAAATCTAACCTCGCGCTGACGATATTGGATTTTATCCGGATTAAATTTAATGTTATTTCTTCGCGCTCTTTCAATTACTTTCTCAATAATAAGATCGTGTCCTTTTTCCTTCTCCGGGCAAATACCAATATCATCGAAATAAATGATGACCCCAGCAATGTCTCCAAACATTCTTATCACTTCACGTCGAAACAACTCAGGTACGAAATTAAGTCCAAATGGCACGCGATTAAATTTAAGCCTACCAAACGGAGCCATGAACGTTGTTAAGTCGGAGCCTGTTTCGTCCAATTCCATTTGCCAATATCCGCTTTTTACATCGAGAAATTATTTGGTAGACCCGATGTTAAATCATCAATCGTCGGGATCAGAAAATATTTCCGTTTGATACATATATTGAGTGGTTTTGGATCTAAACAAATTCGAAGTTCATCTGAGTTCAGTTTTTCGACTATTTGCAAATTATTGACCCAGTCAGTTAGGTAATCAACAGGTGAAATGATTCCATCCTCTACCATTTTCCCCAATTGAAGTTTCAGTCTCTCCAATAAAGAGTTTAGTATCCGTTTCTTATAGGACTGGCTTTGAGTTTTCTTTTAAATTAAGCGCGAACGTTACCGGAAACATCCCCAAACCTTCAAGAACATAACGATTGATTTGCAAATTCACGATTGTGCTTGTGACAAATAAACGACAACTCGCTTAACCAATCCAAATCGTTCACATGACTTAAGCCCAGTATTGGTTCACATATGTCATCGACAACAATAAAGTGAGAAGACTGTTCCTTTTTTGAAACTTGATCAACGCAATTTAATTTAACTGTCCCAATCACATTTACTTTATTCCTGTTATAATCATAGACAGAACTTTTATTATTTTTGTTTTCCAATTTTGTTTTCAAATTTTTAACTTTTTTGGCCGGAATCCAGCCACTTGATTCGCTGATATTCCTTGTGCCATCGCTTTATATGATTACCAACATTGATTGAATTTATTCTATAAATACGATCTACTTCAATAACCCTTTTCACACTTTCATCAATGATTTGTACAGAATTACCTGAACCCTCACAGTTTTTTACGATTTCCACCGTAGCTTTCCGTTTTCGTTCCCTTGCTGTCCGTTTGCTTTCCTTTTGATTTGCAAAACCGCTGGAAATTGCCTTTGCGTCCACATGCTTTGCATGTTTCACAATTAAAACAACGTCGTGTCACTGCATTAATTGTATCACTTAGCTGATGTTCCGCCACACTGTTGACACTCGGTTGACTATTGGTGCTCAACAACACCCTATTTTCCTTAGCTGCTTCATACGTTTTGCACATTTCAATAACCTTTTGCAATGGCTGATTCTTGCCATCCAATAATTTCAATTGCAATTTTTTTTTCATACACACCAATGATAATCATTTGACTGGCTGTTTTCCAAAAAATAGCATTTTTACATTAAATGATTTCCAGATGATGACCTGGTAGTCATATCAACTTTTCAGACTATGATATGCCCAAGGCTCAATGATTTTCCAAATTTTTTTTAAGCTATTTTACCACAATGTGCAATCTTAAACGCTATTTCACAACGTGACGTCACCGTTGTTTCCTTTGTTCGGTACCGAACATATTTCGTTTACCCTATCATATTTTAGAATTTTATTTCTGACACCCTGCAAAATTTATTGAATTAAAAATTGAAATGAATTAAAAATTATTATTAAAAGACTAATTATTTAAGTTCAATGATATTGCTTAGTTTATTGTCTGTCTCAATTGTCTAGTTTTGGTGATGGTTGACGCTCAACTGCCTACTCGATATATCTAGCGACTTGCATTGATGGGTGTGTTCCTTTTAACTACATGAATAGTTCATCGACTAGGAGCGATACCTAGTGATGAACTATATTTGTTTAGTATCGAACAAACTATATTATTACATAAAGATAGGAGAGAGGAGTGTGAAATAATGGGGGGAGGTATAGAACTAGCGGAAGAAATAGTATAAGGGTAAGAATTAGTATTAGGACAGACTGAAGAGTAAGTTGATTGGAAAAAATTAGCAAAGAGGTTAGCTGAATCAGTGTCATTGCTAGCTTTATCCATCCCAAGAAAAAAAGAAGATGGCAAACTTGAAGATTTACTCTTCAAGTTTACAAAATCTTAAAACTGTCTCGGATTTCGGGCGAATTGCCTTTTACCACTAATTAGATAATTCTCATACCATTGAGAATTAAGAAGAAAGAAGTTCGACTTGGCTATGGAATATTTAGCCAAGTCTGTACACGACCAGACTTTTTAAACTTTTTAAAATATTTGCATTTTACATTTTTTAGATGTGATAATCTGGGAGTAAACCAGGGTGGTTTTGAAAAAGTAGTCGAAGAAATTGACTTAGGAATACACACATCTAAGAGGGAGTTTAGGGTGATATACAAAAAATTAATGGCTGTATTCATATCAACTGAGTGAATAACTAAGCTGATTCAGCAAAGAATAATTTCCTTTGCGAAAGCAATAGCGGGGCTTACTGGCTGATGAGCACGAAATGAAAGGATTACAATTTAGCATTGCAATCTCTAAAGTTGGATGATAGACATCCTCAGGAAGAGATAAAGGAGGGGACCTAGACACATTAGAAATAAAGTAGTCGTCAACAAATACAAGGTCAAGTGTTCTATTCATATGATTAGAAATTGAATTGATTTGAAACAACGAAAGATCAAGCATGCAGTCTAAAAAATCGTGCTGTGCTGAGGGCACTAGATAATTTTCAGCAGTGAATAATGACCAAGAGATGTTCGGCAAATTAAAATCACCCAACACCAATAATAGGTCATTATCCCGCACGTGTGAAGAAACTTCTTTAATACAAGTAATATGATTCATATAAACTTGAATATCAGAAGAAGGTGGGACATAAGAGCATGTTACATAGATATTCCGTGTAGGAAAAGACACCTTAACTGAGACAATCTCAGCGTCAGTAGGCGTACTAAAACAGAATAGTTCAGACTGGAGAGTGGCTTTAACGGCAATTAACACCCCACCACCTCGAGTCGGCCGATCATTTCTAAACAAAATAAAGTTATTCGGTAATATCTCAAAATCAGATATGGTTGAGTTTAACCTGTTTCTGAAAATGCTATTTTGTCCGAATCGAAGGAAGTGCTGGCAATGAAAAGATTTTTAAGCTTTGAAGTGAGACCGCTGACATTCTGATAATGAATAAAGATTTGGGCAGAAGATGAAGCTAGTTTTTTGGGGCAGAAATGGTACCCTGTATTGAAGGGACTGGGAGGGTGACAGGCTTGTTACGCTTTTTAGGCTTGAACTCATGAACAATCATGTGTGGTGGCCAAAATTTGGATCACAAATGATTGGGAACATATCATGTGAAACATTTATTTTGAATGATGATATTTCACGAGGGGTGGAGAAATTAAATTTGGTTATTGACACGCTAGCAGAAGATTTGCTAGCAATATAGTCTGCCAATGACTCAGAAGTGGTGTCCGACGAAAGTCGGGACACAAAAACTTGCCTACGAGGGGCAACTACCGTTAAAGTAAGCGCTGATGGGGCTGTAGGTAATACAGGAGTTGGTGGAGCTAATGAGGCACAATGATTGTTTTTAACAATCTGGGCAAGATTGCGCGCAGATCTACCTTTGCGGCTAAGAGCTGACGGGGCTGAGGCAGTTTGATTAATTGGGACGGGATCAGGTACGGGCTCTACTGGGACTAGTACAGGGGTTGAAACAGGGGTAATTGGACAGTCGCTTGGAGAAGGCGATAAAGACAACATTGGAGATACCTCCAAGTTGCTAGGAAGGGACAAGAAAGTCCTAGGTGTCTGAACAGACGTAGAGGGCAATTGCAAAAGTAGAGGCTCCAACCGGCGATTGGTTGGGGACTCAAATTTATATTTGCCAAGCAACTCAAAACTCGAGTCAAAATTACTCGAGAG